>NW_027476613.1:0-172639 GCF_051020955.1 Megalopta genalis
TTATCAATGCGATGTGGAAGGCTTAGCTTCAAATCCATGCGGAATAAATGACTTAGCTTCTGATACTTGCGATATGAGTGCTATAGCTTCAAATGCTGGGGAAACAAACGAGTTAGCTACAAATCCATGCAAAAAACGTGTCGAACTTGAAATCAATGCGATGTAGAAGGATTAGCTTCAAATCCAAGCGAAACATATGATTTAGCTTCAAATCAATGCCATGTAGAATGTTTAGCTTCAATTACATGCGAAACAAATGATTGCTTCAAATGCAGACGAATCAAACGAGTTAGCTTTAAAATCCATGCGAAACAAATGATTTACTTTCAAATACTTGCGGTATAAATGAAATAGCTTCAAATGCAGCCGAAACAACGAGTTAGCTTCAAATCCATGCGAAACACATGATTTTGCTTCAAATCAATGCGAAGTGGAAGCCTTAGCTTCAAATACATGAGAAACAAATGGTTTAGCTTCAATTTACTTGTGATATACACTATTTCGCTTCAACTGCATGCGAAACAAACGAGTTAGCTTCAAAACCAAGTGAAACACACGAGTGAGCTTCAAATCAATGCGAAGTAGAAGGCTTAGCTTCAAATCCATGCGAAACAAATGCTTTAGCTTGAAATACTTTGTGACATACATGACTTAGCTTCATCTGCATGCGAAAATATCGAGTTAGCTTCAAATCCATGCGAAGTAGAAGGATTATATTCCAATACATGAGAAACCAATTGTTTACCTTCACATACATGTGATATACATGATTTATCTTCAAATGCAGGCGAAACAAACGAGTTGGCTTCAAATCCATGCGAAACACATGATTTAGCTTCAAATCAATGCGAAGTAAAAGGCTTAGCTTCAAATACATGCGAAACAAACTGGTTTAGCTTCAAATACTTGTGATATACATGATTTAGCTTCAACAGCATGCGAAACAAACGAGGTAGCTTCAAATCCAAGCGTAACACATGATTTGGCTTCAAATCAATGCGATGTAGAAGGCCTAGTTTCAAATCCATGCTAAACGAATGATTAGCTTGAAATACTTGCGAATATAAGTGATATAGCTTCAAATCAATGCGAAGTAGAAGGCTTAGTTTCAAATCCATGCGAACGAATAGTTTAGCTTCAAAAACTTGTTTTACACATTATTTAGCTTCACCTGCATGCGAAACAAACGAGTTAGCTTCAAATCAAACGAAACACATGATATAGCTTCAATCAATGCGAAGTAGAAGGCTTAGCTTCAAATCCATGTGAAACGAATGATTTAGCTTGAAATACTTGCGAATATATGTGATATAGCTTCAAATCAATGCGAAGTAGAAGTTTATCTTCAAATCCATGAGAAACAAATGGTGTAGCATCAAATACTTGTGATATACATGATTTAGCTTCAAATGCAGGCGATACAAACGAGTTAGCTTCAATCCAAGCGAAACAAATGGTTTACCTTCATATACTTGTGATATACATGATTTAGCTTGAACTGCATACGAAACAAACGAGTTATCTTGAAATCCATGCGGAACACATGATTTAGCTTCAAATCAATGCGAAGTAGAAGGCTTAGCATCAAATACATGAGAAACAAATGATTTATCTTCAGATAATTGCGTTACAAGTGATATAGCTTCAAATGCAGGCGAAACAATCGAGTTAGCTTCAAATAAATGCAAGTAGATGGATTATCTTCAAATCCATGCGAAACAAATGATTTAGCTCCATATAATTGTGATATACATGATTTAGCTTCAACGGATGCGAAACAAACGAGTTAGCTTCAAATCCAAGCGACATACATGATTCAGCTTCAAATTCATGCGAAGTAGAAGGCTTAGCTTCAAATCCATCTGAAACGAATGGTTTAGTTTCAAGTACGTGTTTTATATATGATTTAGCTTCAACTGGATGCGAAACAAACGAGTTAGCGTCAAATCCAAGCGAGGCACATGATTTAGCTTCAAATGCAGGCGAAACAAACGAGTTGGCTTCAAATCCATGCGAAACACATGATTTAGCTTCAAATCAATGCGAAGTAGATGGCTTAGCATCAAATACATGAGAAACAAATGATTTATCTTCAGATAATTGCGATACAAGTGATATAGCTTCAAATGCAGGCGAACAATCGAGTTAGCTTCAAATAAATGCCAAGTAGAAGGATTACCTTCAAATCCATGCGAAACAAATGATTTAGCTCCATATACTTGTGATATACATGATTTAGCTTCAACCGGATGCGAAACAAACGAGTTAGCTTCAAATCCAAGCGACATACATGATTCAGCTTCAAATTCATGCGAAGTAGAAGGCTTAGCTTCAAATCGATCTGAAACGAATGGTTTAGTTTCAAATACGTGTTTTATACATGATTTAGCTTCAACTGCATGCGAAACAAACGAGTTAGCGTCAAATCCAAGCGAAGCACATGATTTAGCTTCAAATCAATGCGAAGTAGAAGGCTTAGCTTCAAATCCATGCGAAACAAATGCTTTAGCTTGAAATACTTGTGACATACATGACTTAGCTTCATCTGCATGCGAAAATATCGAGTTAGCTTCAAATCCATGCGAAGTAGAAGGATTATATTCCAATACATGAGAAACCAATGGTTTAGCTTCACATACATGTGATATACATGATTTATCTTCAAATGCAGGCGAAACAAACGAGTTGGCTTCAAATCCATGCGAAACACATGATTTAGCTTCAAATCAATGCGAAGTAGAGCACTTAGCTTCAAATCCATGCGAATCAAATGGTTTAGCTTGAAATACCTGTGATATACATGATTTAGCTTCCACTGCATGCGAAACAAACGAGTTATCTTGAAAACAATGCAAAACACATGGTTTAGCTTAATAATGATGCGAAACGGATGGTTTAGATTCAGATACTTGTGATATACATGATTTAGCTTCAACTGCATGCGAAACAAACGAGTTATCTTCAAATCCAAGCTAAACACATGATCTAGATACAAATCAATGCGACGTAGAATGCTTAGCTTCAAATCCATGCTAATCATATGGTTTAGCTTCAAATACTTGTCATATACATGATTTATCTTTAACTGCATGAGAAACCATCGTGTAAGCTTCAAATTCAAGCGAAACACATGATTCATCTTCAAATCAATGCGAAGTAGAAGGCTTAGCTTCAAATCCATGCGAAACAATTGTTTTAGCTTCAAATACCTGTGATATACATGATTAAGCTTCTACTGCACGTGAAACAATCGTGTTGGCTTCAAATCCAAGGGAACACATGATTTAACTTCAAATCAATGCGAAGTAGAAGGCTCAGCTTCAAATCCAAGCGAAACAAATGGATTAGCATCAAATACTTGTGAATATAAGTGATATAGCTTTTAATGCAGGCGAAACAGACGAGTTACCTTCAAATCCATGCGAATCACATGATTTACCTTCAAATCAATGCGAAGTAGAAGGCTTATCTTCAATTCCGCGCGAAACAAATGATTTAGCTTCAAATACTTGTGATATACATGATTTAGCTTCAAATGGAGGCGATACAAACGAGTTAGCTTCAAATCCATGCAAAACAAATGGTTTAGCTTCAAATACTAGCGATATAAATGAAGTAGCTTTAAATACAGAAAACACAAACGAGTTAGCTTCAAATCCCACCGAAACACAGGATTTAACATCAAATCAATGCGAAGTAGAAGGGTTAGCTTCAAATCCATGCAAAACAAATGATTTTGCTGCAAATCAATGCGATGTGGAAGGCTTAGCTTCAAATCCATGCGGAATAAATGACTTAGCTTCTGATACTTGCGATATGAGTGCTATAGCTTCAAATGCTGGGGAAACAAACGAGTTAGCTACAAATCCATGCAAAAAACGTGACGAACTTGAAATCAATGCGATGTAGAAGGATTAGCTTCAAATCCAAGCGAAACATATGATTTAGCTTCAAATCAATGCCATGTAGAATGTTTAGCTTCAATTACATGCGAAACAAATGATTGCTTCAAATGCAGACGAATCAAACGAGTTAGCTTTAAAATCCATGCGAAACAAATGATTTACTTTCAAATACTTGCGGTATAAATGAAATAGCTTCAAATGCAGCCGAAACAAACGAGTTAGCTTCAAATTCATGCGAAACACATGATTTTGCTTCAAATCAATGCGAAGTGGAAGCCTTAGCTTCAAATACATGAGAAACAAATGGTTTAGCTTCAATTACTTGTGATATACACTATTTCGCTTCAACTGCATGCGAAACAAACGAGTTAGCTTCAAAACCAAGTGAAACACACGAGTGAGCTTCAAATCAATGCGAAGTAGAAGGCTTAGCTTCAAATCCATGCGAAACAAATGCTTTAGCTTGAAATACTTGTGACATACATGACTTAGCTTCATCTGCATGCGAAAATATCGAGTTAGCTTCAAATCCATGCGAAGTAGAAGGATTATATTCCAATACATGAGAAACCAATGGTTTAGCTTCACATACATGTGATATACATGATTTATCTTCAAATGAAGGCGAAACAAACGAGTTGGCTTCAAATCCATGCGAAACACATGATTTAGCTTCAAATCAATGCGAAGTAAAAGGCTTAGCTTCAAATACATGCGAAACAAATGGTTTAGCTTCAAATACTTGTGATATACATGATTTAGCTTCAACAGCATGCGAAACAAACGAGGTAGCTTCAAATCCAAGCGTAACACATGATTTGGCTTCAAATCAATGCGATGTAGAAGGCCTAGTTTCAAATCCATGCTAAACGAATGATTTAGCTTGAAATACTTGCGAATATAAGTGATATAGCTTCAAATCAATGCGAAGTAGAAGGCTTAGTTTCAAATCCATGCGAAACGAATAGTTTAGCTTCAAAAACTTGTTTTACACATTATTTAGCTTCACCTGCATGCGAAACAAACGAGTTAGCTTCAAATCAAACGAAACACATGATATAGCTTCAAATCAATGCGAAGTAGAAGGCTCAGCTTCAAATCCATGTGAAACGAATGATTTAGCTTGAAATACTTGCGAATATATGTGATATAGCTTCAAATCAATGCGAAGTAGAAGGTTTATCTTCAAATCCATGAGAAACAAATGGTGTAGCATCAAATACTTGTGATATACATGATTTAGCTTCAAATGCAGGCGATACAAACGAGTTAGCTTCAAATCCAAGCGAAACAAATGGTTTACCTTCATATACTTGTGATATACATGATTTAGCTTGAACTGCATACGAAACAATCGAGTTATCTTGAAATCCATGCGGAACACATGATTTAGCTTCAAATCAATGCGAAGTAGAAGGCTTAGCATCAAATACATGAGAAACAAATGATTTATCTTCAGATAATTGCGTTACAAGTGATATAGCTTCAAATGCAGGCGAAACAATCGAGTTAGCTTCAAATAAATGCCAAGTAGAAGGATTATCTTCAAATCCATGCGAAACAAATGATTTAGCTCCGTATAATTGTGATATACATGATTTAGCTTCAACCGGATGCGAAACAAACGAGTTAGCTTCAAATCCAAGCGACATACATGATTCAGCTTCAAATTCATGCGAAGTAGAAGGCTTAGCTTCAAATCCATCTGAAACGAATGGTTTAGTTTCAAGTACGTGTTTTATATATGATTTAGCTTCAACTGGATGCGAAACAAACGAGTTAGCGTCAAATCCAAGCGAAGCACATGATTTAGCTTCAAATCAATGCGAAGTAGAAGGCTTAGCTTCAAATCCATGCGAAACAAATGCTTTAGCTTGAAATACTTGTGACATACATGACTTAGCTTCATCTGCATGCGAAACTATCGAGTTAGCTTCAAATCCATGCGAAGTAGAAGGATTACCTTCCAATACATGAGAAACCAATGGTTTAGCTTCAAATACATGTGATATACATGATTTATCTTCAAATGCAGGCGAAACAAACGAGTTGGCTTCAAATCCATGCGAAACACATGATTTAGCATCAAATCAATGCGAAGTGGAAGGCTTAGCTTCAAAAACATGAGGAACAAATGGTTTAGCTTCAAATGCTTGCGATATAAATGATATAGCTTCAAATGCATGCAACACAAACGAGTTACCTTCACATTCATGCAAAACACATGATTTAGCTTCAAATCAATGTGAAGTAGAATAACTAGCTTCACATCCATTCGAAACAAACGATTTAGCTTCAAATACTTCCGATATAAATCATTTAGGTTCAACTGCATGCGAAACAAACGAGTTAGTTTCAAATTCATGCGAAGCACATGATTAAACTTCAAATGCATACGAAACACATGATTTGGCTTCGATACAATGCGAAGGGGAAGGTTTAGCTTCAAATCCATGCGAAACAAATGATTTAGCTTCACATACTTGCGACGTAATTGATATAGGATTCAAATGCATGCGAAACAAACGAGTTAGCTTCAAATTCATGCGAAGCACATGATTTAGCTTCAAATCAATGCGGAATAGAAGGTTTAGCTTCAAATGCATGCGAAACACATGATTTAACTTCAAATCAATGCGAAGTAGAAGGCTTAGCTTCAAATCCATGCGAATCGAATGGTTTAGCTTCAAATACTTGTGATATACATGAGTTATCTTCAAATGCAGGCGAATCAAAAGAGTTAGCTTCAAATCCATGCGAAACACATCATTTAGCTTCAAATTCATGCGAAACACATTGTTTAGCTTAATATTCATGCGAAACAAATGGTGCTGCTTCAAATACTTGTGATATACATGATTTAGCTTCAACTGCATGCGAAACAAACGAGTTAGCTTCAAATCCATGCGAAACACATGATTTAGTTTCAAATCAATGCGAACTAGAAGGCTTAGCTTCAAATTCATGCGAATCAAATGTTTTAGCTTCAAATACTGGTGATATACATGATTTAGCTTCAACTGCATGCGAAACAAACGAGTTAGCTTCAAATCCAAGCGAAACACATGATTTAGCTTGCTATCTATGCGATGTAGAAGGCTTAGCTTCAAATACGTGCGAAACAAATGATTTAGCTTCAAATACATGTGATATACATGATTTATCTTCAAATTCAGGCGAAGCAAAAGTGTTAGCTACTAATCAATGTGGAACACGTGATTTAGCTTCAAATCAATGCGAAGTAGAAGGCTTAGCTTCAAATCCATGCGAAACAAATGGTTTAGCTTGAAATACTTGTGATATACATGATTTAGCTTCAAATGGAGGCGATACAAACGAGTTAGCTTCAAATCCATGCGAAACACATTATTTAGCTTCAAATTCATGCGAAACACATGGTTTAGCTTAATATTCATGCGAAACAGATGGTTAAGATTCAGATACTTGTGATAAACATGATTTAGCTTTTACTGCATGCGCAACAAACGAGGTATCTTCAAATCCAAGAGAAACACATGATTTAACTTCAAATCAAAGTGAAGTAGAAGGCTTAGCTTCAAGTACGTGCGAAACCACTGGTTTAGCTTCAGATACTTGGGATATACATGATTTACCTTCAAGCGGATGCGAAACAAACGAGTTAGCTTCAAATCCAAGCGAAACACATGATTTAGCTTCAAATCAATGCGAAGTAGAGGGCTTAGCTTCAAATCCATGCGAATCAAATGATTTAGCTTCAAATACATGTGATATACATGATTTATCTTCAAATGCAGGCGAAGCAAAAGAGTTAGCTCCAAATCCATGCGAAACACATGATTTAGCATCAAATCAATGCGAAGTTGAAGGCTTAGCTTCAAATAAATTCGAAACAAATGATTTAGCTTTAAATACTTGTGATATACATGATTTAGTTTCAACTGCATGCGAAACAAACGAGTTAGCTTCAAATCCATGATAAACACATGATTTAGCTTCAAATTCATGCGACGTAGAAGGCTTAGCTACAAATCCATGCAAAACAAATGGTTTAGCTTCAAATACTTGTGGTATACATGATTTTGCTTCAACTGCAAGCGAAACAAACCAGTTAGCTACAAATGCAAACAAAACACATGATTTTGCTTAAAATCAATGCGAAGTAGAAGGCTTCGCTTCGAATCCATGCGAAACGAATTGTTTAGCTTCAAATACTTCTTTTGTACATGATTTAGCTTCAACTTCATGCGATACAAACGTGTTAGCTTCAAATCCAAGCGAAACATATGATTTAGCATGAAATCAATGCGAAGTATAAAGCTTAGCTTCAAATCCATGCGGAATAGAAGGCTTAGATTCAAATCCATGCTAATCAAATGGTTTAGCTTCAAATACTTGTGATATACATGATTTATCTTCAAATGCAGGCGAAGCAAAAGAGTTAGCTCCAAATCCATGCGAAACACATGATTTAGCATCAAATCAATGCGAAGTTGAAGGCTTAGCTTCAAATCCATGCGACAAAAATGAATTAGTTTCAAATGCTTGCGACATAAATGATGTAGCTTCGAATGCAAGCGAAACAATCGAGTTAGCTTCAAATCCATTCGAAACACATGATTTAGCTTCAAATCAGTGCGACGTAGAAGGCTTAGCTTCAAATCAATGCGAATAAAATGGTTTAGATTCAGATACTTGTGATAAACATGATTTAGCTTCAAATGCAGGCGAAACAAACGAGTTAGCTTCAAATCCAAGGGAAACACATGATTTATCTATCTTTAAATCAATGCGAAGTAGAAAGCTTAGTGTCAAAGACATGTGAAACAATTGATTTATCTTCAGATAATTGCGACATAAGTGATATTGCTTCAAATGCAGGCGAAACAAACGAGTTAGCTTCAAAGCCATGCAAAACGAATGATTTAGCTTCAAATACTTGCGGTATAAATGAAACAGCTTCAAATGAAGACTAATCAAACGAGTTAGCTTCAAAATCCACGCGATACACATGATTTAGCTTCAAATACTAGCGATATAAGTAATGTAGATTCAACTGCAGGCGAAACGAACGAGTTAGCTTCAAATCCATGCGAAACACATGATTTAGCTGCAAATCATTGCGATGTAGAAGGTTTATCTTCAAAACAATAAGAGGTAGAAGGTTTAGCTTCAAATCAATAGAATGTAGAAGATTTAGCTTGAAATCAATGCGATGTAGAAGGTTTAGCTTCAAATCCATGCGATGTAGATGGTTTGCTTCAAATCCATTAGATACACTAGATTTAGCTTCAAATCAATGCGATGTAGAAGGTTCTGCTTCAAATTCACGCGAAACATAAGATTTAGCTTCAAACACTTGGGGTATAAGTGATATAGCTTTAAATGCAGGCTAATCAAACGAGTTAGCTTCAAAATCCACGCGATACACATGATTTAGCTTCAAATACTTCCGATACAAGTGATGTAAATTCAACTGCAGGCGAAACGAACGAGTTAGCTTCAAATCCATGCGAAACACATGATTTAGCTGCAAATCAATGTGATGTAGAAGGTTTAGCTTCAAATCCATGCGATACACAATATTTAGCTTCAAATCAATGCGATGTAGAAGGTTCAGCTTCAAATCCATGCGTCCCATATGATTTAGCTTCAAATACTTGCGATATAAGTGATATAGCTTCAAAAGCTGGATGAACAAACGAGTTTGCTTCAAATCCATGCAATGCACATGATTAAGCTGCAAATCAATGCGATGTGGAAGGTTTAGCTTCAAATCCATGCGAAGAAATGATTTAACGTCTGATAATTGCGATATTATTGATATAGCTTCAAATGCAGGGAAAACAAACGAGTTAGATTCAAATCCATGCAAAACGCACGAATAAGCTTCAAATCAATGCGATGTACAAGGTTTAGCTTCAAATCCATGCGAAACACATGATTTAGCTTCAAATCAACTCGAAGTACAAGGCTTAGATTCAAATCCATGCGAAACAAATGGTTTAGCTACAAATACTTGTGATATACGTAATTTAGATTTAACTGCATGCGCAACGGACGAGTTAGCTTCAAATCCATGCGAAACGCGTGATTTAACTGCAAATAAATGCGATGTAGAAGGTTTAGCTTCAAATCCATGGGAAACAAATGATTTAGCTTCAGATGCTTGCGATATAAGTGATATAGGTTCAAATGCTGACGACACAAACAGGTTAGCTTCAACTCCATGCCAAACACATGACTTAGCTTCAAATCAATAAGATGTAGCAGGTTTAGCTTCAAATCAATGCGATGTAGAAGGTTTAGCTTCAAATCCATGCGAATCACACGATTTAGCTTCAAATGAAAACGAAGTAGAAGACTTAGCTTTAAATCCATGCGATACGCAAGATTTAGCTTCAAATCAATGCGATGTAGAAAGTTCAGCTTCAAATCCGTGCGACACATATGATTTAGCTTCAAATACATGCGATATAAGTGATACAGCTTCAAAAGCAGGAGGAACAAACGAGGCAGCTTCAATTCCATGCGAAACAAATGATTTAGCTTCAAATCAATGCGAAGTAGAAGGCTTAGCTTCAAATCCATGCAAAACAAATGGTTTAGCTACAAATACTTGTGATATACATTATTTAGCTACAACTGCATGCGAAACAAACGAGTTAGCTCCAAATCCATGCGAAACACATGATTTAGCTTCAAATCAATGCGATGTAGAATGTTTAGCATCAAATCCATGCGAAATAAATGATTGAGTTTCAAACACTTGTGATATAGGTGATATAGCTTCAACTGCATGCGAAACAAATGTGTTACCTTCAAATCCAAGCGAAACACACAATTTAGCTTCAAGTCAATGCGATGTTGAAGATTTAGCTTCAAATCCAAGCGAAACACACTATTTAGCTTCAAATACTTGGGATATATGTGATATAGTTTCAAATGCAGTCGAAACGAAAGAGTTAGCTTCGAATCCATGCGAAACACATGACTCAGCTGCAAATCAATGCGATATAGAAGGTTTAGCTTCAAATCCATGCCAAACACACGAATTAGCTTCAAATCCATGCGAGACACATTATATAGGTGCAAATCAGTGCGAAGTAGAATGCTCAGGTTCAAATCCATGCGATTCAAATGGTTCATCTTCAAATACTTGTGAAAGACATTGTTTAGTTACAATTGCATGCGAAACAAACGAGTTACCTTCAAATAAACGCGAAACACATGATTTAGCTTCAAATCAATGCGAAGTAGAAGGCTTAGCTTCAAATCCATGCGAAACAAATGGTTTAGCTTCAAATACTTGTGATATACGTTATTTAGACTTAACTGCATGCGAAACAAGCGAGTTAGCTTCAAATCCATGCGATACATAAGATTTAGCTTCAAATCAATGCGATGTAGAAGGATTAGCTTCAAATCCGTGCGGAACAAACGATTGAACTTCAAACACTTTGGATATAGGTCATATAGTTTCAGCTGCAAGCGAATCAAACGAGTTAGCATCAAGATCATGCGAAACACATGGTTTAGCTGAAAATCAATGCGATGTAGAGGGTTTAACTTCAAATCCATGCGGAACAAACGATTGAACTTCAAACGCTTCGGATTTAGGTGATATAGCTTCAGCTGCAAGCGAAACAAACGAGTTAGCTTTAAATCCAAGCAAAACACATGATTAAGTTGCAAATCAATGCGAAGTAGAAGGATTAGTTTCAAAACCGTGCGGAACAAACGATTGAACTTCAAACACTTCGGATATAGGTGATATAGCTTCAGCTGCATGCGAAACAAACGAGTTAGCTTCAAATACTTGCGATATAAATGAAACAGCTTCAAATGCAGACAAAACCAACGAGTTAGCTTCACATCCGTGCGAAATACATGATTTAGCTTCAAATCAATGCGATGTAGAAGGTTTAGCTTCAAATCTGAGCGAAACAAATGATTCAGCATCAAATCAATGCGATGTAGCAGGTTCAGCTTCAAATCCATGCGGCACATATGATTTAGCTTCAAATACTTGGGATATAAGTGATATAGTTTCAAATGGAGGCGATACGAACGAGTTAGCTTCAAATCCATACGACACATATGATTTAGCTTCAAATACTTGCGATATAAGTGATATAGCTTCAAAAGCTGGAGGAACAAGCGAGGTAGCTTCAATTCCATGCGAAACAAATGATTTAGCTTCAAATCGATGCGATATAGAAGGCGTAGCTTCAAATCCATGCGAAACAAATGGTTTAGCTACAAATACTTGTGATATACATTATTTAGCTACAACTGCATGCGAAACTAACGAGTTAGCTTCAAATCCATGAGATACACATGATTTAGCTGCAAATCAATGTGATGTAGAAGGTTTAGCTTCAAATCCACGCGATACACAAGATTTAGCTTCAAATCAATGCGATGTAGTAGGTTCAGCTTCAAATCCATGCGACACATATGATTTAGCTTCAAATACTTGCGATATAAGTGACATATCTTCAAATACTGTAGGAACAAACGAGGTAGCTTCAATTCCATGCGAGACACATGATTTAGCTTCGAATCAATGCGATGTAGAAGGTTTAGATTCAAATCCATACGAAACACATGATTTAGCTTCAAATCAATTCGAAGGACAAGACTTAGATTCAAATCCATGCGAAACAAGTGATTTAGCTTCAAATGAATGCGAAGTAGAAGGCTTAGCTTCAAATCCATGCGAAACACACGATTTATCTTCAAATCAATGCGATGTAGAAGGTTTAGCTTCAAATCCATGCGATACAAAAGATTTGGCTTCAAATCAATGCGAAGTAGAAGGTTTATCTTCAAATCCATGCGAAACGAAAGATTTAGCTTCAAATCCATGCAAAACACATGATTTTTGCTGCCAATCAATGCGATGTAGAAGGTTTAGCTTCAAATCCATGCGATACACTAGATTTAGCTTGAAATCAATGCGATGTAGAAGGTTCTGCTTCAAATCCAAACGACACATATGATTTAGATTCAAATACTTGCGGTATAAGTGATATAGCTTCAAAAGCTGGAGGAACAAGCGAGGTAGCTTCAATTCCATGCGAAACAAATGATTTAGCTTCAAATCAATGCGAAGTAGAAGGCTTAGCTTCAAATCCATGCAAAACAAATGGTTTAGCTACAAATACTTGTGATATACATTATTTAGCTACAACTGCATGCGAAACAAACGAGTTGGCTTCAAATCCATGCGAAACACATGATTTAGCATCAAATCAATGCGAAGTGGAAGGCTTAGCTTCAAAAACATGAGGAACAAATGGTTTAGCTTCAAATGCTTGCGATATAAATGATATAGCTTCAAATGCATGCAACACAAACGAGTTACCTTCACATTCATGCAAAACACATGATTTAGCTTCAAATCAATGTGAAGTAGAATAACTAGCTTCACATCCATTCGAAACAAACGATTTAGCTTCAAATACTTCCGATATAAATCATTTAGGTTCAACTGCATGCGAAACAAACGAGTTAGTTTCAAATTCATGCGAAGCACATGATTAAACTTCAAATGCATACGAAACACATGATTTGGCTTCGATACAATGCGAAGGGGAAGGTTTAGCTTCAAATCCATGCGAAACAAATGATTTAGCTTCACATACTTGCGACGTAATTGATATAGGATTCAAATGCATGCGAAACAAACGAGTTAGCTTCAAATTCATGCGAAGCACATGATTTAGCTTCAAATCAATGCGGAATAGAAGGTTTAGCTTCAAATGCATGCGAAACACATGATTTAACTTCAAATCAATGCGAAGTAGAAGGCTTAGCTTCAAATCCATGCGAATCGAATGGTTTAGCTTCAAATACTTGTGATATACATGAGTTATCTTCAAATGCAGGCGAATCAAAAGAGTTAGCTTCAAATCCATGCGAAACACATCATTTAGCTTCAAATTCATGCGAAACACATTGTTTAGCTTAATATTCATGCGAAACAAATGGTGCTGCTTCAAATACTTGTGATATACATGATTTAGCTTCAACTGCATGCGAAACAAACGAGTTAGCTTCAAATCCATGCGAAACACATGATTTAGTTTCAAATCAATGCGAACTAGAAGGCTTAGCTTCAAATTCATGCGAATCAAATGTTTTAGCTTCAAATACTGGTGATATACATGATTTAGCTTCAACTGCATGCGAAACAAACGAGTTAGCTTCAAATCCAAGCGAAACACATGATTTAGCTTGCTATCTATGCGATGTAGAAGGCTTAGCTTCAAATACGTGCGAAACAAATGATTTAGCTTCAAATACATGTGATATACATGATTTATCTTCAAATTCAGGCGAAGCAAAAGTGTTAGCTACTAATCAATGTGGAACACGTGATTTAGCTTCAAATCAATGCGAAGTAGAAGGCTTAGCTTCAAATCCATGCGAAACAAATGGTTTAGCTTGAAATACTTGTGATATACATGATTTAGCTTCAAATCGAGGCGATACAAACGAGTTAGCTTCAAATCCATGCGAAACACATTATTTAGCTTCAAATTCATGCGAAACACATGGTTTAGCTTAATATTCATGCGAAACAGATGGTTAAGATTCAGATACTTGTGATAAACATGATTTAGCTTTTACTGCATGCGCAACAAACGAGTTATCTTCAAATCCAAGAGAAACACATGATTTAACTTCAAATCAAAGTGAAGTAGAAGGCTTAGCTTCAAGTACGTGCGAAACCACTGGTTTAGCTTCAGATACTTGGGATATACATGATTTACCTTCAAGCGGATGCGAAACAAACGAGTTAGCTTCAAATCCAAGCGAAACACATGATTTAGCTTCAAATCAATGCGAAGTAGAGGGCTTAGCTTCAAATCCATGCGAATCAAATGATTTAGCTTCAAATACATGTGATATACATGATTTATCTTCAAATGCAGGCGAAGCAAAAGAGTTAGCTCCAAATCCATGCGAAACACATGATTTAGCATCAAATCAATGCGAAGTTGAAGGCTTAGCTTCAAATAAATTCGAAACAAATGATTTAGCTTTAAATACTTGTGATATACATGATTTAGTTTCAACTGCATGCGAAACAAACGAGTTAGCTTCAAATCCATGATAAACACATGATTTAGCTTCAAATTCATGCGACGTAGAAGGCTTAGCTACAAATCCATGCAAAACAAATGGTTTAGCTTCAAATACTTGTGGTATACATGATTTTGCTTCAACTGCAAGCGAAACAAACCAGTTAGCTACAAATGCAAACAAAACACATGATTTTGCTTAAAATCAATGCGAAGTAGAAGGCTTCGCTTCGAATCCATGCGAAACGAATTGTTTAGCTTCAAATACTTCTTTTGTACATGATTTAGCTTCAACTTCATGCGATACAAACGTGTTAGCTTCAAATCCAAGCGAAACATATGATTTAGCATGAAATCAATGCGAAGTATAAAGCTTAGCTTCAAATCCATGCGGAATAGAAGGCTTAGATTCAAATCCATGCTAATCAAATGGTTTAGCTTCAAATACTTGTGATATACATGATTTATCTTCAAATGCAGGCGAAGCAAAAGAGTTAGCTCCAAATCCATGCGAAACACATGATTTAGCATCAAATCAATGCGAAGTTGAAGGCTTAGCTTCAAATCCATGCGACAAAAATGAATTAGTTTCAAATGCTTGCGACATAAATGATGTAGCTTCGAATGCAAGCGAAACAATCGAGTTAGCTTCAAATCCATTCGAAACACATGATTTAGCTTCAAATCAGTGCGACGTAGAAGGCTTAGCTTCAAATCAATGCGAATAAAATGGTTTAGATTCAGATACTTGTGATAAACATGATTTAGCTTCAAATGCAGGCGAAACAAACGAGTTAGCTTCAAATCCAAGGGAAACACATGATTTATCTATCTTTAAATCAATGCGAAGTAGAAAGCTTAGTGTCAAAGACATGTGAAACAATTGATTTATCTTCAGATAATTGCGACATAAGTGATATTGCTTCAAATGCAGGCGAAACAAACGAGTTAGCTTCAAAGCCATGCAAAACGAATGATTTAGCTTCAAATACTTGCGGTATAAATGAAACAGCTTCAAATGAAGACTAATCAAACGAGTTAGCTTCAAAATCCACGCGATACACATGATTTAGCTTCAAATACTAGCGATATAAGTAATGTAGATTCAACTGCAGGCGAAACGAACGAGTTAGCTTCAAATCCATGCGAAACACATGATTTAGCTGCAAATCATTGCGATGTAGAAGGTTTATCTTCAAAACAATAAGAGGTAGAAGGTTTAGCTTCAAATCAATAGAATGTAGAAGATTTAGCTTGAAATCAATGCGATGTAGAAGGTTTAGCTTCAAATCCATGCGATGTAGATGGTTTGCTTCAAATCCATTAGATACACTAGATTTAGCTTCAAATCAATGCGATGTAGAAGGTTCTGCTTCAAATTCACGCGAAACATAAGATTTAGCTTCAAACACTTGGGGTATAAGTGATATAGCTTTAAATGCAGGCTAATCAAACGAGTTAGCTTCAAAATCCACGCGATACACATGATTTAGCTTCAAATACTTCCGATACAAGTGATGTAAATTCAACTGCAGGCGAAACGAACGAGTTAGCTTCAAATCCATGCGAAACACATGATTTAGCTGCAAATCAATGTGATGTAGAAGGTTTAGCTTCAAATCCATGCGATACACAATATTTAGCTTCAAATCAATGCGATGTAGAAGGTTCAGCTTCAAATCCATGCGTCCCATATGATTTAGCTTCAAATACTTGCGATATAAGTGATATAGCTTCAAAAGCTGGATGAACAAACGAGTTTGCTTCAAATCCATGCAATGCACATGATTAAGCTGCAAATCAATGCGATGTGGAAGGTTTAGCTTCAAATCCATGCGAAGAAATGATTTAACGTCTGATAATTGCGATATTATTGATATAGCTTCAAATGCAGGGAAAACAAACGAGTTAGATTCAAATCCATGCAAAACGCACGAATAAGCTTCAAATCAATGCGATGTACAAGGTTTAGCTTCAAATCCATGCGAAACACATGATTTAGCTTCAAATCAACTCGAAGTACAAGGCTTAGATTCAAATCCATGCGAAACAAATGGTTTAGCTACAAATACTTGTGATATACGTAATTTAGATTTAACTGCATGCGCAACGGACGAGTTAGCTTCAAATCCATGCGAAACGCGTGATTTAACTGCAAATAAATGCGATGTAGAAGGTTTAGCTTCAAATCCATGGGAAACAAATGATTTAGCTTCAGATGCTTGCGATATAAGTGATATAGGTTCAAATGCTGACGACACAAACAGGTTAGCTTCAACTCCATGCCAAACACATGACTTAGCTTCAAATCAATAAGATGTAGCAGGTTTAGCTTCAAATCAATGCGATGTAGAAGGTTTAGCTTCAAATCCATGCGAATCACACGATTTAGCTTCAATGAAAACGAAGTAGAAGACTTAGCTTTAAATCCATGCGATACGCAAGATTTAGCTTCAAATCAATGCGATGTAGAAAGTTCAGCTTCAAATCCGTGCGACACATATGATTTAGCTTCAAATACATGCGATATAAGTGATACAGCTTCAAAAGCAGGAGGAACAAACGAGGCAGCTTCAATTCCATGCGAAACAAATGATTTAGCTTCAAATCAATGCGAAGTAGAAGGCTTAGCTTCAAATCCATGCAAAACAAATGGTTTAGCTACAAATACTTGTGATATACATTATTTAGCTACAACTGCATGCGAAACAAACGAGTTAGCTCCAAATCCATGCGAAACACATGATTTAGCTTCAAATCAATGCGATGTAGAATGTTTAGCATCAAATCCATGCGAAATAAATGATTGAGTTTCAAACACTTGTGATATAGGTGATATAGCTTCAACTGCATGCGAAACAAATGTGTTACCTTCAAATCCAAGCGAAACACACAATTTAGCTTCAAGTCAATGCGATGTTGAAGATTTAGCTTCAAATCCAAGCGAAACACACTATTTAGCTTCAAATACTTGGGATATATGTGATATAGTTTCAAATGCAGTCGAAACGAAAGAGTTAGCTTCGAATCCATGCGAAACACATGACTCAGCTGCAAATCAATGCGATATAGAAGGTTTAGCTTCAAATCCATGCCAAACACACGAATTAGCTTCAAATCCATGCGAGACACATTATATAGGTGCAAATCAGTGCGAAGTAGAATGCTCAGGTTCAAATCCATGCGATTCAAATGGTTCATCTTCAAATACTTGTGAAAGACATTGTTTAGTTACAATTGCATGCGAAACAAACGAGTTACCTTCAAATAAACGCGAAACACATGATTTAGCTTCAAATCAATGCG
This sequence comes from Megalopta genalis, assembly GCF_051020955.1. Taxonomy (NCBI): domain Eukaryota; kingdom Metazoa; phylum Arthropoda; class Insecta; order Hymenoptera; family Halictidae; genus Megalopta; species Megalopta genalis. Next base: position 18,284 of record NW_027476613.1, read on the forward strand.
AAGTAGAAGGCTTAGCTTCAAATCCATGCGAAACAAATGGTTTAGCTTCAAATACTTGTGATATACGTTATTTAGACTTAACTGCATGCGAAACAAGCGAGTTAGCTTCAAATCCATGCGATACATAAGATTTAGCTTCAAATCAATGCGATGTAGAAGGATTAGCTTCAAATCCGTGCGGAACAAACGATTGAACTTCAAACACTTTGGATATAGGTCATATAGTTTCAGCTGCAAGCGAATCAAACGAGTTAGCATCAAGATCATGCGAAACACATGGTTTAGCTGAAAATCAATGCGATGTAGAGGGTTTAACTTCAAATCCATGCGGAACAAACGATTGAACTTCAAACGCTTCGGATTTAGGTGATATAGCTTCAGCTGCAAGCGAAACAAACGAGTTAGCTTTAAATCCAAGCAAAACACATGATTAAGTTGCAAATCAATGCGAAGTAGAAGGATTAGTTTCAAAACCGTGCGGAACAAACGATTGAACTTCAAACACTTCGGATATAGGTGATATAGCTTCAGCTGCATGCGAAACAAACGAGTTAGCTTCAAATACTTGCGATATAAATGAAACAGCTTCAAATGCAGACAAAACCAACGAGTTAGCTTCACATCCGTGCGAAATACATGATTTAGCTTCAAATCAATGCGATGTAGAAGGTTTAGCTTCAAATCTGAGCGAAACAAATGATTCAGCATCAAATCAATGCGATGTAGCAGGTTCAGCTTCAAATCCATGCGGCACATATGATTTAGCTTCAAATACTTGGGATATAAGTGATATAGTTTCAAATGGAGGCGATACGAACGAGTTAGCTTCAAATCCATACGACACATATGATTTAGCTTCAAATACTTGCGATATAAGTGATATAGCTTCAAAAGCTGGAGGAACAAGCGAGGTAGCTTCAATTCCATGCGAAACAAATGATTTAGCTTCAAATCGATGCGATATAGAAGGCGTAGCTTCAAATCCATGCGAAACAAATGGTTTAGCTACAAATACTTGTGATATACATTATTTAGCTACAACTGCATGCGAAACTAACGAGTTAGCTTCAAATCCATGAGATACACATGATTTAGCTGCAAATCAATGTGATGTAGAAGGTTTAGCTTCAAATCCACGCGATACACAAGATTTAGCTTCAAATCAATGCGATGTAGTAGGTTCAGCTTCAAATCCATGCGACACATATGATTTAGCTTCAAATACTTGCGATATAAGTGACATATCTTCAAATACTGTAGGAACAAACGAGGTAGCTTCAATTCCATGCGAGACACATGATTTAGCTTCGAATCAATGCGATGTAGAAGGTTTAGATTCAAATCCATACGAAACACATGATTTAGCTTCAAATCAATTCGAAGGACAAGACTTAGATTCAAATCCATGCGAAACAAGTGATTTAGCTTCAAATGAATGCGAAGTAGAAGGCTTAGCTTCAAATCCATGCGAAACACACGATTTATCTTCAAATCAATGCGATGTAGAAGGTTTAGCTTCAAATCCATGCGATACAAAAGATTTGGCTTCAAATCAATGCGAAGTAGAAGGTTTATCTTCAAATCCATGCGAAACGAAAGATTTAGCTTCAAATCCATGCAAAACACATGATTTTTGCTGCCAATCAATGCGATGTAGAAGGTTTAGCTTCAAATCCATGCGATACACTAGATTTAGCTTGAAATCAATGCGATGTAGAAGGTTCTGCTTCAAATCCAAACGACACATATGATTTAGATTCAAATACTTGCGGTATAAGTGATATAGCTTCAAAAGCTGGAGGAACAAGCGAGGTAGCTTCAATTCCATGCGAAACAAATGATTTAGCTTCAAATCAATGCGAAGTAGAAGGCTTAGCTTCAAATTCATGGGAAACAAATGGTTTATCTTCAAATCAATGCGAAGTAGAAGGTTTAGCTTCAAATCCGTGCGATACACAAGATTTAGCTTCAAATCAATGCGATGTAGAAGGTTTAGCTTCAAATCCGCGCGAAACATATGCTTTAGCTTCAAACACTTGGGGTATAAGTGATATAGCTTCAAATGCAGACTAATCAAACGAGTTAGCTTCAAAATCCAAGCGAAATACATGATTTAGCTGCAAATCATTGCGATATAAGTGATGTAGAATTAACTGCAGGCGAAAGGAACGAGTTAGCTTCAAATCCATTCAAAACTCATGATGTAGCAGCAAATCAATGCGATGTAGTAGGCTCAGCTTCAAATCCATGCGATATAAGTGATATGGCTTCAAAAGCAGGAGGAACAAACGAGGTAGCCTCAATTCCATGCGAAACAAATGATTTAGCTTCAAATCAATGCGTAGTAGAAGGCGTAGCTTCAAATCCATGTGAAACAAATGGTTTATCTTCAAATCAATGCGAAGTAGAAGGTTTAGCTTCAAATCCGTGCGATACACAAGATTTAGCTTCAAATCAATGCGATGTAGTATGTTCAGCTTCAAATCAATGCGGCACATATGATTTAGCTTCAAATACTTGCGATATAAGTGATATAGCTTCAAATGGAGGCGAAACGAACGAGTTAGCTTCAAATCCATGCGAAACACACGATTTAGCTGCAAATCAATGCGATGTAGAAGGTTTAGCTTCAAATCCATGCGATACACATGATTTAGCTTCAAATACTAGCGATATAAGTAATGTAGATTCAACTGCAGGCGAAACGAACGAGTTAGCTTCAAATCCATGCGAATCAAATGGTTTAGCTTCAAATGCTTGTGATATACGTTATTTAGATTCAACTGCATGCGCAACGAACGAGTCAGCTTCAAATCCATGCGAAACACATGATTTAGCTGCAAATCAATGCGATGAACAAGGTTTAGCTTCAAATCCATGCGAAACAAATGATATAGCTTTAAACACTTGGGGTGTAAGTGATATAGCTTCAAATGAGGACTAATCAAACGAGTTAGCTTCGAAATCCACGCGATACACATGATTTAGCTTCAAATACTAGCGATATAAGTAATGTAGATTCAACTGCAGGCGAAACGAACGAGTTAGCTTCAAATCCATGCGAAACACATGATTTAGCTGCAAATCATTGCGATGTATAAGGTTTAGCTTCAAAACAATAAGAGGTAGAAGGTTTAGCTTCAAATCTATAGAATGTAGAAGGTTTAGCTTCAAATCAAGGCGATGTTAAGGTTTAGCTTCAAATCCATAGGAAACACATGATTTAGCTTCAAATCAATTCGAAGGACAAGACTTAGATTCAAATCCATGCGAAACAAATGATTTAGCTTCAAATCAATGCGATGTAGAAGGTTTAGCATCAAATCCATGCGATACACAAGATTCAGCTTCTAATCAATGCGATGTAGTAGGTTCAGCTTCAAATCCATGCGGCACATATGATTTAGCTTCAAATACTTGCGATATAAGTGACATAGATTCAAATGGTGGCGAAATGAACGAGTTAGCTTCAAATCCACGCGAAACATATGATTTAGCTTCAAACACTTGGGGTATAAGTGATATAGCTTCAAATGCAGACTAATCAAACAAGTTAGATTCAAAATCCACGCGATACACATGATTTAGCTTCAAACACTTGCGATATAAGTGATGTAGAATCAACTGCAGGCGAAACGAACGAGTTAGCTTCAAATCCATTCAAAACTCATGATTTAGCAGCAAATCAATGCGATGTAGTAGGCTCAGCTTCAAATCCATGCGATATAAGTGATATAGCTTCAAAAGCAAGAGGAACAAACGAGGTAGCTTCAATTCCATTCGAAACAAATGATTTAATTTCAAATCAATGCGTAGTAGAAGGTTTAGCTTCAAATCCATGCGATGTAGAAGGTTTAGCTTCAAATCCATGCGAAACACATTATTTAGCTGCAAATCAATGCGATGAAGAAGGTTTAGCTTCAAATCCATGCGATACACTAGATTTACCTTCAAATCAATGCGATGTAGAAGGTTCTGCTTCAAATCCATACGACACATATGATTTAGCTTCAAATACTTGCGACATAAGTGATATAGCTTCAAAAGCTGGAGGAACAAACGAGGTAGCTTCAAATCCATACGAAACACATGATTAAGCTTCAAATCAATGCGATGTAGATGTTTGCTTCAAATCCATGCGATACACAAGATTTAGCTTCAAATCAATGTGATGTAGTACGTTCAGCTTCAAATCCATGCGATATAAGTGATATAGCTTCAAAAGCAGGAGGAACAAACGAGGTAGCTTCAATTCCTTGCGAAACAAATGATTTAGCTTCAAATCAATGCGAAGTAGAAGGCGTAGCTTCAAATCCATGCGAAACAAATGGTTTAGCTACAAATAATTGTGATATACATTGCTTAGCTTGAAATCCATGCGAAACACACGATTTATCTTCAAATCAATGCGATGTAGAAGGATTAGCTTCAAATCCATGCGATACACAAGATTTAACTTCAAATCAATGCGATGTAGTAGGTTCAGCTTCAAATCCAGGCGGCACATATGATTTAGCTTCAAATGCTTGCGAAATAAGTGATATAGTTTCAAATGGAGGCGAAACGAACGAGTTAGCTTCAAATCCATGCAAAACACATGATTTAGCTTCAAATCAATGCGATGTAGAAGGTTTAGCTTCAAATCCATGCGAAACACATGATTCAGCTGCAAATCAATGCGATGTAGAAGGTTTAGTTTCAAATCCATGCGAAACACATTATTTAGCTGCAAATCAGTGCGAAGTAGAAGGCTCGGTTTCAAATCAATGCGATTCAAATGGTTCATCTTCAAATACTTGTGAAAGACATGATTTAGCTTCAACTGCATGCGAAACACATGATTTAGCTTCAAATCAATGCGATGTAGAAGGTTTAGCTTCAAATCCATGCGAAACAAATGATATAGCTTCAAACACTTGGGGTGTAAGTGATATAGCTTCAAATGAAGACTAATCAAAGGAGTTAGCTTCAAAATCCTCGCGATACACATGATTTAGCTTCAAATACTAGCGATATATGTAATGTAGATTCAACTGCAGGCGAAACGAACGAGTTAGCTTCAAATCCATGCGAATCACATGATTTAGCTGCAAATCATTGCGATGTAGAAGGTTTAGCTTCAAAACAATAAGATGTATAAGGTTTAGCTTCAAATCAATAGAATGTAGAAGGTTTAGCTTCAAATCAATCCGATGTTAAGGTTTAGCTTCAAATCCATACGAAACACATGATTTAGATTCAAATCAATTCGAAGGAGAAGGCTTAGATTCAAATCCATGCGAAACAAATGATTTAGCTTCAAATCAATGCGATGTAGAAGGTTTTAGTTTCAAATCCATGCGATACACAAGATTTAGCTTCAAATCAATGCGATGTAGTAGGTTCAACTTGAAATCCATGCGGCACATATGATTTAGCTTCAAATACTTGCGATATAAGTGACATAGTTTCAAATGGAGGCGAAACGAACGAGTTAGCTTCAAATCCATGCGAGACACATTTCTTAGCTTCAAATCAATGCGATGTAGAAGGTTTAGCTTCAAATCCATACGAAACACATGATTTAGATTCAAATCAATTCGAAGGAGAAGGCTTAGATTCAAATCCATGCGAAACAAATGATTTAGCTTCAAATCAATGCGATGTAGAAGGTTTTAGTTTCAAATCCATGCGATACACAAGATTTAGCTTCAAATCAATGCGATGTAGTAGCTTCAACTTGAAATCCATGCGGCACATATGATTTAGCTTCAAATACTTGCGATATAAGTGACATAGTTTCAAATGGAGGCGAAACGAACGAGTTAGCTTCAAATCCATGCGAGACACATGTCTTAGCTTCAAATCAATGCGATGTAGAAGGTTAAGCTTCAAATCCATGCGAAACACATGATTCTGCTGCAAATCAATGCGACGTAGAAGGTTTAGCTTCAAATCCATGCGAAACACATTATTTAGCTGCAAATCAGTGCGAAGTAGAAGGCTCGGTTTCAAATCAATGCGATTCAAATGGTTCATCTTCAAATACTTGTGAAATACATGATTTAGCTTCAACTGCATGCGAAACACATGATTTAGATTCAAATCAATTCGAAGGACAAGGCTTAGATTCAAATCCATGCGAAACATATGATTTAGCTTCAAATCAATGCGATGTAGAAGGTTTTAGTTTCAAATCCATGCGATACACAAGATTTAGCTTCAAAACAATGCGATGTAGTAGGTTCAGCTTCAAATCCATGCGGCACATATGATTTAGCTTCAAATACTTGCGATATAAGTGACATAGTTTCAAATGGACGCGAAACGAACGAGTTAGCTTCAAATCCATGCGAGACACATGACTTAGCTTCAAATCAATGCGATGTAGAAGGTTTAGCTTCAAATCCATGCAAAACACGAGATTCAACTTCCAATTAATGCGAAGTAGAAGGCTTAGCTTCAAATCCATGCGAATCAAATGATTTAGCTTCAAATACTTGTGATATACGTTATTTAGATTGAACTGCATGCGCAACGAACGAGTTAGCTTCAAATCCATGCGAAACACATGATTTAGCTGCAAATCAATGCGATGAAGAAGGTTTAGCTTCAAATCCATGCGAAACAAATGATATAGATTGAAACACTTGGGGTGTAAGTGATATAGCTTCAAATGAAGACTAATCAAAGGTGTTAGCTTCAAAATCCTCGCGATACACATGATTTAGCTTCAAATACTTGCGATATAAGTGATCTAGCTTCAAATACAGGCGAATCGAACGAGTTAGCTTCAAATCCATGCGAGACACATGACTTAGCTTCAAATCAATGCGATGTAGAAGGTTTAGCTTCAAATCCATGCGAAACATATGATTTAGCTTCAAACACTTGGGGTATAAGTGATATAGCTTCAAATGCAGACTAATCAAACGAGTTAGCTTCAAAATCCAAGCGATACACATGATTTAGCTTCAAATCAATGTGGTGTAGAAGGCTTAGCTTCAAATCCATGCGATACACATGATTAAGCTTCAAATCAATGCGATGTAGAAGGTTTAGCTTCAAATCCATGCAAAACACGTGATTTAACTTCCAATTAATGCGAAGTAGAAGGCTTAGCTTCAAATCCATGCGAAACACATGATTTAGCTGCAAATACTAGCGATATAAGTAATGTAGATTCAACTGCAGGCGAAACGAACGAGTTAGCTTCAAATCCATGCGAAACACATGATTTGGCTGCAAATCATTGCGATGTAGAAGGTTTTGCTTGAAAACAATAAGAGGTAGAAGGTTTAGCTTCAAATCCATGCAAAACACGAGATTTAACTTCCAATTAATGCGAAGTAGAAGGCTTAGCTTCAAATCCATGCGAATCAAATGATTTAGCTTCAAATACTTGTGATATACGTTATTTAGATTGAACTGCATGCGCAACGAACGAGTTAGCTTCAAATCCATGCGAAACACATGATTTAGCTGCAAATCAATGCGATGAAGAAGGTTTAGCTTCAAATCCATGCGAAACAAATGATATAGATTGAAACACTTGGGGTGTAAGTGATATAGCTTCAAATGAAGACTAATCAAAGGTGTTAGCTTCAAAATCCTCGCGATACACATGATTTAGCTTCAAATACTTGCGATATAAGTGATCTAGCTTCAAATACAGGCGAATCGAACGAGTTAGCTTCAAATCCATGCGAGACACATGACTTAGCTTCAAATCAATGCGATGTAGAAGGTTTAGCTTCAAATCCATGTGAAACATATGATTTAGCTTCAAACACTTGGGGTATAAGTGATATAGCTTCAAATGCAGACTAATCAAACGAGTTAGCTTCAAAATCCAAGCGATACACATGATTTAGCTTCAAATCAATGTGGTGTAGAAGGCTTAGCTTCAAATCCATGCGATACACATGATTAAGCTTCAAATCAATGCGATGTAGAAGGTTTAGCTTCAAATCCATGCAAAACACGTGATTTAACTTCCAATTAATGCGAAGTAGAAGGCTTAGCTTCAAATCCATGCGAAACACATGATTTAGCTGCAAATACTAGCGATATAAGTAATGTAGATTCAACTGCAGGCGAAACGAACGAGTTAGCTTCAAATCCATGCGAAACACATGATTTGGCTGCAAATCATTGCGATGTAGAAGGTTTAGCTTGAAAACAATAAGAGGTAGAAGGTTTAGCTTCAAATCAATAGAATGTAGAAGATTTAGCTTCAAATCAATGCGATGTAGAAGGTTTAGCTTCAAATCCGTGTGATACACAAGATTTAGCTTCAAATCAATGCGATGTAGTAGCTTCAAATCCATGCGGCACATATGATTTAGCTTCAAATACTTGCGATATAAGTGTCATAGTTTCAAATGGAGGCGAAACGAACGAGTTAGCTTCAAATCCATGCGAGACACATGACTTAGCTTCAAATCAATGCGATGTAGAAGGTATAGCTTCAAATCCACGCGAAACATATGATTTAGCTTCAAACACTTGGGGTATAAGTGATATAGCTTCAAATGCAGACTAATCAAACGAGTTAGCTTCAAAATCCAAGCGATACACATGATTTAGCTTTAAATCAATGTGGTGTAGAAGGCTTAGCTTCAAATCCATGCGATACACATGATTAAGCTTCAAATCAATGCGATGTAGAAGGTTTAGCTTCAAATCCATGCAAAACACGTGATTTAACTTCCAATTAATGCGAAGTAGAAGGCTTAGCTTCAAATCCATGCGAAACACATGATTTAGCTGCAAATCAATGCGATGTAGTAGGTTCAGCTTCAAATCCATGCGGCACATATGATTAAGCTACAAATACTTGTGATATACATTATTTAGCTACCACTGCATGCGAAACAAACGAGTTAGCTTCAAATCCATGCGAAACACACGATTTAGCTTCAAATCAATGCGATGTAGAAGGTTTGGCTTCAAATCCAAGCGAAACATATGATTTAGCTTCAAATACTTGCGATATAAGTGATCTAGCTTCAAATACAGGCGAAACGAACGAGTTAGCTTCAAATCCATGCGTTGTAGAAGGTTTAGATTCAAATCCATGCAAAACACGTGATTTAACTTCTAATTAATGCGAAGTAGAAGGCTTAGCTTCAAATCCATTGCGAATCAAATGGTTTAGCTTCAAATACTGATGATATACGTTATTTAGATTTAACTGCATGCGCAACGAACGAGTTAGCTTCAAATCAATGCGAAACACATGATTTAGCTGCAAATCAATGCAATGAAGAAGGTTTAGCTTCAAATCCATGCGAAACAAATGTTATAGCTTCAAACACTTGGGGTATAAGTGATATAGCTTCAAATGAAGACTAATCAAACGAGTTAGCTTCAAAATCCACGCGATACACATGATTTAGCTTCAAATCAATGCGATGTAGAAGGTTTGGCTTCATATCCAAGCGAAACACATGATTTAGCTTCAAATACTTGCGATATAAGTGATCTACCTTCAAATACAGGCGAAACGAACGAGTTAGCTTCAAATCCATGCGAAACACATGATTCAGCTGCAAATCAATGCGATGCAGAAGGTTTAGCTTGAAATCCATGCCAAACACATGATTTAGCTTCAAATCCATGCGTTGTAGAAGGTTTAGATTCAAATCCATGCAAAACACGTGATTTAACTTCTAATTAATGCGAAGTAGAAGGCTTAGCTTCAAATTCATGCGAAACAAATGGTTTAGCTACAAATACTTGTGATATACGTTATTTAGATTGAACTGCATGCGCAACGAACGAGTTAGCTTCAAATCCATGCGAATCACACGATTTAGCTTGAAATCAATGCGATGTAGAAGGTTTGGCTTCAAATCCAAGCGAAACACATGATTTAGCTTCAAATACTTGCGATATAAGTGATCTACCTTCAAATACAGGCGAAACGAACGAGTTAGCTTCAAATCCATGCGAAACACATGATTCAGCTGCAAATCAATGCGATGCAGAAGGTTTAGCTTGAAATCCATGCCAAACACATGATTTAGCTTCAAATCCATGCGTTGTAGAAGGTTTAGATTCAAATCCATGCAAAACACGTGATTTAACTTCTAATTAATGCGAAGTAGAAGGCTTAGCTTCAAATTCATGCGAAACAAATGGATTAGCTACAAATACTTGTGATATACATTATTTAGCTACACCTGCATGCCAAACAAACGAGTTACCATCAAATCCATATGGAACACATGATTAAGCTTCAAATCAATGCGATGTAGTTGGTAAGCATCAAATCCATGCGATACACAAGATTTAGCTTCAAATCAATGTGATGTAGTAGGTTCAGCTTCAAATCCATGCGGCACATATGATTTAGCTTCAAATGATTGCGATATAAGTGATATAGTTTCAAATGGAGGCGAAACGAACGAGTTAGCTTCAAATCCATGCAAAACTCATGATTTAGCTTCAAATCAATGCGATGTAGAAGGTTTAGATTCAAATCCATGCGAAACACATGATACAGCTGCAAATCAATGCGATGTAGAAGGTTTAGCTTCAAATCCATGCAAAACACGTGATTTAAATTCCAATTAATGCGAAGTAGAAGGCTTAGCTTCAAATCCATGCGAAACAAATGGTTTAGCTACAAATACTTGTGATATACGTTATTTAGATTGAACTGCATGCGCAACGAACGAGTTAGCTTCAAATCCATGCGAAACACACGATTTAGCTTCAAATCAATGCGATGTAGAAGGTTTGGCTTCAAATCCAAGCGAAACACATGATTTAGCTTCAAATACTTGCGATATAAGTGATCTACCTTCAAATACAGGCGAAACGAACGAGTTAGCTTCAAATCCATGCGAAACACATGATTCAGCTGCAAATCAATGCGATGCAGAAGGTTTAGCTTGAAATCCATGCCAAACACATGATTTAGCTTCAAATCCATGCGTTGTAGAAGGTTTAGATTCAAATCCATGCAAAACACGTGATTTAACTTCTAATTAATGCGAAGTAGAAGGCTTAGCTTCAAATTCATGCGAAACAAATGGATTAGCTACAAATACTTGTGATATACATTATTTAGCTACACCTGCATGCCAAATAAACGAGTTACCATCAAATCCATGTGGAACACATGATTAAGCTTCAAATCAATGCGATGTAGTTGGTAAGCATCAAATCCATGCGATACACAAGTTTTAGCTTCAAATCAATGTGATGTAGTAGGTTCAGCTTCAAATCCATGCGGCACATATGATTTAGCTTCAAATGATTGCGATATAAGTGATATAGTTTCAAATGGAGGCGAAACGAACGAATTAGCTTCAAATCCATGCAAAACACATGATTTAGCTTCAAATCAATGCGATGTAGAAGGTTTAGCTTCAAATCCATGCGAAACACATGATACAGCTGCAAATCAATGCGATGTAGAAGTTTTAGCTTCAAATCCATGCGAAACACATGATACAGCTGCAAATCAATGCGATGTAGAAGGTTTAGCTTCAAATCCATGCGAAACACATTATTTAGCTGCAAATCAGTGCGAAGTAGAAGGCTCGGGTTCAAATCAATGCGATTCAAATGGTTCATCTTCAAATACTTGTGAAAGGCATGATTTAGCTTCAACTGCATGCGAAATACATGATTTAGCTTCAAATCAATGCGATGTAGAAGGTTTAGCTTCAAATCCATGCAAAACACGTGATTTAAATTCCAATTAATGCGAAGTAGAAGGCTTAGCTTCAAATCCATGCGAATCAAATGGTTTAGCTTCAAATACTTGTGATATACGTTATTTAGATTGAACTGCATGCGCAACGAACGAGTTAGCTTCAAATCGATGCGAAACACATGATTCAGTTGCAAATCAATGCGATGTAGAAGGTTTAGCTTCAAATCATGTGAAACACATGATTTAGCTTCAAATACTTGCGATATAAGTGATCTAGCTTCAAATGCAGGCGAATCGAACGAGTTAGCTTCAAATCCATGCGAAACACATGATTCAGCTGCAAATCAATGCGATGTAGAAGGTTCAGCTTCAAATCCATGCGAAACACATGATTCAGCTGCAAATCAATGCGATGTAGAAGGTTCAGCTTCAAATCCATGCGAAACACATGATTCAGCTGCAAATCAATGCGATGTAGAAGGTTTAGCTTCAAATCCGTGCGAAACACATTATTTAGCTGCAAATCAGTGCGAAGTAGAAGGCTCGGTTTCAAATCAATGCGATTCAAATGGTTCATATTCAAATACTTGTGAAAGACATGATTTAGCTTCAACTGCATGCGAAACACATGATTTATCTTCCAATCAATGCGATGTAGAAGGTTTAGATTCAAATCCATGCAAAACACGTGATTTAACATCTAATTAATGCGAAGTAGAAGGCTTAGCTTCAAATCCATGCGAATCAAATGGTTTAGCTTCTAATACTGATGATATACGTTATTTAGATTTAACTGCATGCGCAACGAACGAGTTAGCTTCAAATCAATGCGAAACACATGATTTAGCAGCAAATCAATGCGATGTAGAAGGTTTAGCTTCAAATCCGTGCGATACACAAGATTTAGCTTCAATTCAATGCGATGTAGTAGGTTCAGCTCCAAATCCATGCGGCACATATGATTTAGCTACAAATACTTGCGATATAAGTGATATAGTTTCAAATGTAGGCGAAACGAACGAGTTAGCTTCAAGTCCATGCGAAACACATGATTTAGCTGCAAATCAATGCGATGTAGAAGGTTTAGCTTCAAATCAACGCGATACACTAGATTTAGCTTCAAATCAATGCGATGTAGAAGGTTCTGCTTCAAATCCATACGACACATATGATTTAGCTTCAAATACTTGCGATATAAGTGATATAGCTTCAAAAGCTGGAGGAACAAACGAGGTATCTTCAATTCCATGCGAAAGAAATGATTTAGCTTCAAATCAATGCGAAGTAGAAGGCTTAGCTTCGAATTCATGCGAAACAAATTGTTTAGCTACAGATACTTGTGATATACATTATTTAGCTACAACTGCATGCGAAACAAACGAGTTACCATCAAATCCATACGAAACACATGATTAAGCTTCAAATCAATGCGATGTAGATGGTTTGCTACAAATCCATGCGATACACAAGATTTATGTTCAAATCAATGTGATGTAGTAGGTTCAGCTTCAAATCCATGCGATACACAAGATTTAGCTTCAAATCAATACGATGTAGCAGGTTCAGCTTCAAATCCATGCGGCACATATGATTTAGCTACAAATACTTGTGATATACATTATTTAGCTACCACTGCATGCGAAACAAACGAGTTAGCTTCAAATTCATGCGAAATGAACAATTTAGCTTCAGATTCATACGAAATACACGAATTAGCTTTAAATCCACGCGAAACATACGATTTAGCTTCAATATCATGCGAAACACAAGATTTAGTTTCAAATTCATGGGAAACACGTTGTTTAGCATCAAATACAAGCGAAACAAATGGTTTAGCTTCAAATACTTGTGATATACATGATTGAGCTACAACTGCAGGCGAAACAAACGAGTTAGCTTCAAATCCAAGCGATACACATGATTTAGATTCAAATCAACGCGAAGTAGAAGGCTTAGCGTCAAATCCATTCGAAACAGATGGTTTAGCTACAAATACTTGTGATATACATTGTTTAGCTACAACTGCATGCGATACAAACGAGTTAGCATCAAATCCATACGAAACACATGATTCAGCTTCAAATCAATGCGATGTAGATGGTTTGCTTCAAATCCATGCGATACACAAGATTTAGCTTCAAATCGATGTGATGTAGTAGGTTCAGCATCAAATCCATGCGATATAAGTGATATAGCTTCAAAAGCAGGAGGAACAAACGAGGTAGATTCAATTCCATGCGAAGCAAATGATTTAGCTTCAAATAAATGCGACGTAGAAGGCGTAGCTTCAAATCCATGCGAAACAAACGGTTTAGCTACAAATAATTGTGATATACATTGCTTAGCTTCAAATCCATGCGAAACACATGATTCAGCTGCAAATCAATGCGATGTAGAAGGTTTAGCTTCAAATCCATGCGAAACACATTATTTAGCTGCAAATCAGTGCGAAGTAGAAGGCTCGGTTTCAAATCAATGCGATTCAAATGGTTCATCTTCAAATACTTGTGAAAGTCATGATTTAGCTTCAACTGCATGCGAAACACATGATTTAGCTTCAAATCAATGCGATGTAGAATGATTAGCTTCAAATCCATGCAAAACACGTGATTTAACTTCCAATTAATGCGAAGTAGAAGGCTTAGCTTCAAATCCATGCGAATCAAATGGTTTAGCTTCAAATACTTGTTTTATACGTTATTTAGATTGAACTGCATGCGCAACGAACGAGTTAGCTTCAAATCCATGCGAAACACATGATTTAGCTGCAAATGAATGCGATGAAGAAGGTTCTGTTTCAAATCCATACGACACATATGATTTAGCTTCAAATACTTGCGATATAAGTGATATAGCTTCAAAAGCTGGAGGAACAAACGAGGTAGCTTCAATTCCATGCGAAACAAATGATTTAGCATCAAATCAATGCGAAGTAGAAGGCTTAGCTTCAAATTCATGCGAAACAAATGGTTTAGCTACAAATACTTATGATATACATTATTTAGCTACAACTGCATGCGAAACAAACGAGTTGCCATCAAATCCATACGAAACACATGATTAAGCTTCAAATCAATGCGATGTAGATGGTTTGCTTCAAATCCATGCGATACACAAGATTTAGCTTCAAATCAATGTGATGTAGTAGGTTCAGCTTCAAATCCATGCGATATAAGTGATATAGCTTCAAAAGCAGGAGGAACAAACGAGGTAGCTTCAATTCCTTGCGAAACAAATGATTTAGCTTCAAATCAATGCGTAGTAGAAGGTTTAGCTTCAAATCCATGCGATACACTAGATTTAGCTTCAAATCAATGCGATGTAGAAGGTTCTGCTTCAAATCAATACGACACATATGATTTAGCTTCAAATACTTGCGATATAAGTGATATAGCTTCAAAAGCTAGAGGAACAAACGAGGTAGCTTCAATTCCATGCGAAACAAATGATTTAGCTTCAAATCAATGCGAAGTAGAAGGCTTAGCTTCAAATTCATGCGAAACAAATGGTTTAGCTACAAATACTTGTGATATACATTATTTAGCTACAACTGCATGCGAAACAAACGAGTTGCCATCAAATCCATACGAAACACATGATTAAGCTTCAAATCAATGCGATGTAGATGGTTTGCTTCAAATCCATGCGATACACAAGATTTAGCTTCAAATCAATGTGATGTAGTAGGTTCAGCTTCAAATCCATGCGATATAAGTGATATAGCTTCAAAAGCAGGAGGAACAAACGAGGTAGCTTCAATTCCTTGCGAAACAAATGATTTAGCTTCAAATCAATGCGTAGTAGAAGGTTTAGCTTCAAATCCATGCGATACACTAGATTTAGCTTCAAATCAATGCGATGTAGAAGGTTTAGCTTCAAATCAACGCGATACACTAGATTTAGCTTCAAATCAATGCGATGTAGAAGGTTCTGCTTCAAATCCATACGACACATATGATTTAGCTTCAAATACTTGCGATATAAGTGATATAGCTTCAAAAGCTGGAGGAACAAACGAGGTATCTTCAATTCCATGCGAAAGAAATGATTTAGCTTCAAATCAATGCGAAGTAGAAGGCTTAGCTTCGAATTCATGCGAAACAAATTGTTTAGCTACAGATACTTGTGATATACATTATTTAGCTACAACTGCATGCGAAACAAACGAGTTACCATCAAATCCATACGAAACACATGATTAAGCTTCAAATCAATGCGATGTAGATGGTTTGCTACAAATCCATGCGATACACAAGATTTATGTTCAAATCAATGTGATGTAGTAGGTTCAGCTTCAAATCCATGCGATACACAAGATTTAGCTTCAAATCAATACGATGTAGCAGGTTCAGCTTCAAATCCATGCGGCACATATGATTTAGCTACAAATACTTGTGATATACATTATTTAGCTACCACTGCATGCGAAACAAACGAGTTAGCTTCAAATTCATGCGAAATGAACAATTTAACTTCAGATTCATTGCGAAATAGACGAGTTAGCTTTAAATCAACGCGAGACATACGATTTAGCTTCAATATCATGCGAAACACACGATTTCGATTGAAATTCGTGCAAAATAACGATTTTAAATAATCGATTTTGCTTCAAATTCATGCGAAATGAACAATTTAGCTTCAGATTCATACGAAATACACGAATTAGCTTTAAATCAACGCGAAACATACGATTTAGCTCCAATATCATGCGAAACACACGATCTCGATTCAAATTCGTGCAAAATAGCGATTTTAAATAATCGATTTTGCTTCAAATTTATGCGAAATGAACAATTTAGCATCAGATCCATGCGATATACACGAATTAGCTTTAAATCCACGCGAAACATACGATTTAGCTTCAATATCATGCGAAACACGAGATTTAGTTTCAAATTCATGGGAAACACGTTGTTTAGCATCAAATACAAGCGAAACAAATGGTTTAGCTTCAAATACTTGTGATATACATGATTGAGCTACAACTGCAGGCGAAACAAACGAGTTAGCTTCAAATCCAAGCGATACACATGATTTAGATTCAAATCAACGCGAAGTAGAAGGCTTAGCGTCAAATCCATTCGAAACAGATGGTTTAGCTTCAAATACTTGCGATATAAATGATAAAGCTTCGAATGCAGACGAAACAAACGAGTTACCTTCAAATCCATGCGAAACACATGATTTAGCTGCAAATCAATGCGATGTAAAATGTTTAGCTTCACATCCAAGCAATACACAGGATTTAGCTTCAAATCAATGCGATGTAGAAGGCTTAGCTTCAAATCCATGCGAAACACATGATTTAGCTTCAAATAAATTCGAAGTAGAAGGCTTAGCTTCTAATCCATGCGAAACAACTGGTTTATCTTCAAATACTTGTGATATTCATGATTGAACTTCAACTGCATGCGAAACAAACGAGTTAGCTACAAATGCAAACAAAACACATGATTTTGCTTAAAATCAATGCGAAGTAGGAGGCTTCGCTCTGAATCCATGCGAAACGGATGGTTTAGCTTCAAATACTTTTTTTGTACATGATTTAGCTTCAACTTCATGCGATACAAACGTGTTAGCTTCAAATCCAAGCGAAACACATGATTTAGCTTCAAATCAATGCGAAGTATAAGGCTTAGCTTCAAATCCGAACGAAACACATGATTTAGTTTCAAATACGTGCGATATAAATGAAATAGCTACAAATGCAGACGAAACAAACGAGTTATCTCCAAATCAATGCGAATCACATGATTTAGATTCTAATCAATGCGACGTAGAAGGCATAGCTTCAAATCAATGCGAATCAAATGGTTTAGATTCAGATACTTGTGATAAACATGATTTAGCTGCAACTGCATGCGAAACAAACGAGTTAGCTTCAAATCAATGCGAAACAAATGGTTTAGCATCAAATACTGGTGATATACATGATTTAGCTTCAACAGCATGCGAAACAAACGAGTTAGCTTCAAATCCAAGCAAAACACATGATTTAGATACAAATCCGTGCGAAACACATGATTTAGCATTAAGTCAATGCGAAGTAGAAGGCTTAGCTTCAAATCCATGCCGAAGAAATGATTTTTATTCAAACACTTGCGATACAAGTGATATAGCTTCAAATTCAGGCGACACAAACCAGTTAGCATCAAATCCATGCAAAACACATGAGTAAGCTAAAAATGCATGCGAAAAACATGATTCAGGTTCAAATTCATGGGAAACACGTGGTTTAACTTCAAATACATGCAAAACAAATTGTTAAGCTTCAGATACTTATGATTTAGCAGCAACAGCATGCGAAACAACGAGTTAGCTTCAAATCCAAGCGAAACACATGATTTAGCTTCAAATACTTTGGGATATAAGTGATATAACTTGAACGGACTGCGAAGCAAACGGGTTAGATTCAAATCCATGCCAAACACATGATTTAGCTTCAAATTCTTTCGAAACACAAGGTTTAGCTTCAAATTCATGCGAAACAAATGGATTAGCTTCAAATACTTGCGATATAAATGATATAGCTTCAAATGCAGGCGAAACAAACGTGTTAACTGCAAATCCATGTGAGATACATGATTTAGATTCAAATCAATGAGAAGTAGAAGGCTTAGATTCAAATCCATGAGAAACAAATGATTTAGCGGCAGATACTTGCGATATAAATGATATAGCTTCAAATGCAGGCGAAACAAACGTGTTAACTGCAAATCCAAGCGACATACTTGATATAGCTTCGAATCAATGCGAAGTAGAAGGCTTAGCTTCAAGTCCATGCTAAACGAATGATTTAGCTTCAAATGCTTGCGAATATAAGAGATATAGCTTCAAATCAATGCGAAGTAGAGGTCTTAGCTTCAAATCCATGCGAATCGAATGGTTTAGCTTCAAATACATGTGATATACATGATTTATCTCCAAATGCACGCGAAGCAAAACAGTTAGCTTCAAATCAATGCGGAACACGTGATTTAGCTTCAAATAAATGCGTAGTAGCAACCATAGCTTCAAATCAATGCGAAACAAACGGTTTACCTTCATATAGTTGTGATATACATGATTTAGCTTGAACTGAATACGAAACAAACGAGTTATCTTGAAATCCATGCGGAATA
Organism: Megalopta genalis; assembly: GCF_051020955.1. Taxonomy (NCBI): domain Eukaryota; kingdom Metazoa; phylum Arthropoda; class Insecta; order Hymenoptera; family Halictidae; genus Megalopta; species Megalopta genalis. The sequence continues at coordinate 37,055 of NW_027476613.1, forward strand.
CATGATTTAGCTTCATATCAATGCGAAGTAGAAGGCTTAGCATCAAATACATGAGAAACAAATGATTTATCTTCAGATAATTGCGATACAAGTGATATAGCTTCAAATGCAGGCGAATCAAACGAGTTAGCTTCAAAACAATGCGAAACACATGATTTATCTTCAAATACATGTGATATACATGATTTATCTTCAAATGCAGGCGAAGGAAAAGAGTTAGCATCAAATCAATGCGAAACACATGATTTAGATTCAAATCAATGTGAAGTAGAAGCTTAGCTTCACATCCAAGCGAAACACATGATTTAGCTTCTAATCAATGCGAAGTAGAAGGCTTAGCTTCAATGCCATGTAAAACGAACGATTTAGCTTCAAATACTTGCGGTATAAATGAAACAGATTCAAATGCAGGCGAATCAAACGAGTTAGCTTGAAAACAATGCGAAACACATGATTTAGCTTCAAATACATGTGATATACATGATTTATCTTCAAATGCATTCGAAGCAAAAGAGTTAGCTACAAATCAATGCGAAACACATGATTTAGCTTCAAATCAACGCGAAGTAGAAGCCTTAGCTTCAAATCAATGCGAAAAATATGGTTTATATTCTAATACTTGTGATATACATGATTTAGCTTCAACTGCATGCGAAACAAACGAGTTGTCTTGAAATCCATGCGGAACACATGATTTAGCTTCAAATCAATGCGAAGTAGAAGGCTTAGCATCAAATACATGAGAAACAAATGATTTATCTTCAGATAATTGCGATACAAGTGATATAGCTTCAAATGCAGGCGAAACAATCGAGTTAGCTTCAAATAAATGCCAAGTAGAAGGATTATCTTCAAATCCATGCGAAACACATTATTTCGCTTCAAATCAATGCGAACTAGATGACTTAGCTTCAAATCCATGAGAAACAAATTATTTAGACTCAGATACTTGCGATATGAGTGATATAGCATCAAATGCAGGCGAAACAAACGAGTTAGCTTCAAATCCAAGCGAAACACATGATTTAGCTTCAAATCAATGAGATGTAGAAGTTTTAGCTTCAAATCCAAGCGAAACACATGATTTAGCTTCAGATACTTGCGATATAAATGATACAGCTCCAAATGCAGGCGAAACAAATGAGTTAGCTACAAATCCAAGCGAAACACATGATTCAGCTGCAAATCAATGCGATGTATAAGGTTTAGCTTCAAATCCATGCCAAACACATGATTTAGATTCAAATCCATGGGATGTAGATGGTTTGCTTCAAATCCATGCGATACACAAGATTTAGCTTCATATCAATGCGACGTAGTAGGTTCAGCTTCAAATCCATGCGATATAAGTGATATAGCTTCAAAAGCAGGAGGAACAAACGAGGTAGCTTCAATTCCATGCGAAACATATGATTTAGCTTCAAATCAATGCGAAGTAGAAGGCTTAGCTTCAAATCCATGAGAAACAAATGGTTTAACTACAAATACTTGTGATATACATTATTTAGCTACAACTGCATGCGATACAAACGAGTTAGCTTCAAATCCATGCGAAACACATGATTTAGCTTCAAATCAATGCGATGTAGAAGGTTTAGCTTCAAATCCATGCGAAACAAATGATTTAGCTGCAAATCATTGCGATGTAGAAGGTTTAGCTTCAAATCCATGTGAAACAAATGATATAGCTTCAAATACTTGCGATATAAGTGATATAGTTTCAAATGCAGGCGAAACGAACGAGTTAGCTATAAATCCATGCGAAACACATGATTTAGCTGCAAATCAATACGATGCAGAAGGTTTAGCTTCAAATCCATGCGAAACAAATGGTTTAGCTACAAATACTTGTGATATACATTATTTAGCTACAACTGCATGCGAAACAAACGAGTTAGCTTCAAGTCCATGCGAAACACATGATTTAGCTGCAAATCAATGCGATGTAGAAGGTTTAGCTTCAAATTCCATGCGAAACAAATGATTTAGCATCAGATACTTGTTATATAAGTGATATAGCTTCAAATGCAGGGGAAACAAACCAGATAGCTTCAAATCCAAGCGAAACACATGATTTAGCTTCAAATCAAAGCGATGTAGAAGGTTTAGCTTCAAATCCATGGGAAGCAAATGATTTAGCTTCAGATGCTTCCGATATAAGTGATATAGCTTCGAATCCTGACGAAACAAACGGGTTAGCTTCAACTCCATGCGAAACACATGATTTAGCTTCAAATCAATAAGATGAAGCAGGTTTAGTTTCAAATCAATTCGATGTAGAAGATTTAGCTTCAAATCCATGCGACACAAATGCCTTAGCTTCAGATACATGCGATATAAGTGATATAGATACAAATGAATGCGAAACAAACGAGTTATCTTCAAAACCATGCGAAGCATATAATTTTTGCTTCAAATCAATGCGATGTAAAAGGTTTAGCTTCAAATCCATGTGAAACAAATGATTTAGCATCAGATACTTGCGATATGGTTAATATAGCTTCAAATGCAGGGAAAACAAACGAGTTAGCTTCAAATCCATGCGAATCGAATGGTTTAGCTTCAAATACATGTGATATACATGATTTATCTCCAAATGCACGCGAAGCAAAACAGTTAGCTTCAAATCAATGCGGAACACGTGATTTAGCTTCAAATAAATGCGTAGTAGCAACCTTAGCTTCAAATCAATGCGAAACAAACGGTTTACCTTCATATAGTTGTGATATACATGATTTAGCTTGAACTGAATACGAAACAAACGAGTTATCTTGAAATCCATGCGGAATACATGATTTAGCTTCATATCAATGCGAAGTAGAAGGCTTAGCATCAAATACATGAGAAACAAATGATTTATCCTCAGATAATTGCGATACAAGTGATATAGCTTCAAATGCAGGCGAAACAAACGAACTAGCTTCAAATGCAGGCGAATCAAACGAGTTAGCTTCAAAACAATGCGAAACACATGATTTATCTTCAAATACATGTGATATACATGATTTATCTTCAAATGCAGGCGAAGGAAAAGAGTTAGCATCAAATCAATGCGAAACACATGATTTAGATTCAAATCAATGTGAAGTAGAAGCTTAGCTTCACATCCAAGCGAAACACATGATTTAGCTTCTAATCAATGCGAAGTAGAAGGCTTAGCTTCAATGCCATGTAAAACGAACGATTTAGCTTCAAATACTTGCGATATAAATGAAACAGATTCAAATGCAGGTGAATCAAACGAGTTAGCTTGAAAACAATGCGAAACACATGATTTAGCTTCAAATACATGTGATATACATGATTTATCTTCAAATGCATTCGAAGCAAAAGAGTTAGCTACAAATCAATGCGAAACACATGATTTAGCTTCAAATCAACGCGAAGTAGAAGCCTTAGCTTCAACTCAATGCGAAAAATATGGTTTATATTCTAATACTTGTGATATACATGATTTAGCTTCAACTGCATGCGAAACAAACGAGTTGTCTTGAAATCCATGCGGAACACATGATTTAGCTTCAAATCAATGCGAAGTAGAAGGCTTAGCATCAAATACATGAGAAACAAATGATTTATCTTCAGATAATTGCGATACAAGTGATATAGCTTCAAATGCAGGCGAAACAATCGAGTTAGCTTCAAATAAATGCCAAGTAGAAGGATTATCTTCAAATCCATGCGAAACACATTATTTCGCTTCAAATCAATGAGGTGTAGAAGTTTTAGCTTCAAATCCAAGCGAAACACATGATTTAGCTTCAGATACTTGCGATATAAATGATACAGCTCCAAATGCAGGCGAAACAAATGAGTTAGCTACAAATCCAAGCGAAACACATGATTCAGCTGCAAATCAATGCGATGTATAAGGTTTAGCTTCAAATCCATGCCAAACACATGATTTAGATTCAAATCCATGGGATGTAGATGGTTTGCTTCAAATCCATGCGATACACAAGATTTAGCTTCATATCAATGCGACGTAGTAGGTTCAGCTTCAAATCCATGCGATATAAGTGATATAGCTTCAAAAGCAGGAGGAACAAACGAGGTAGCTTCAATTCCATGTGAAACATATGATTTAGCTTCAAATCAATGCGAAGTAGAAGGCTTAGCTTCAAATCCATGAGAAACAAATGGTTTAACTACAAATACTTGTGATATACATTATTTAGATACAAATGCATGCGATACAAACGAGTTAGCTTCAAATCCATGCGAAACACATGATTTAGCTTCAAATCAATGCGATGTAGAAGGTTTAGCTTCAAATCCATGCGAAACAAATGATTTAGCTGCAAATCATTGCGATGTAGAAGGTTTAGCTTCAAATCCATGTGAAACAAATGATATAGCTTCAAATACTTGCGATATAAGTGATATAGTTTCAAATGCAGGCGAAACGAACGAGTTAGCTATAAATCCATGCGAAACACATGATTTAGCTGCAAATCAATACGATGCAGAAGGTTTAGCTTCAAATCCATGCGAAACAAATGGTTTAGCTACAAATACTTGTGATATACATTATTTAGCTACAACTGCATGCGAAACAAACGAGTTAGCTTCAAGTCCATGCGAAACACATGATTTAGCTGCAAATCAATGCGATGTAGAAGGTTTAGCTTCAAATTCCATGCGAAACAAATGATTTAGCATCAGATACTTGTTATATAAGTGATATAGCTTCAAATGCAGGGGAAACAAACCAGATAGCTTCAAATCCATGCGAAACACCTGATTTAGCTTCAAATCAATAAGATGAAGCAGGTTTAGTTTCAAATCAATTCGATGTAGAAGATTTAGCTTCAAATCCATGCGACACAAATGCCTTAGCTTCAGATACATGCGATATAAGTGATATAGATACAAATGAATGCGAAACAAACGAGTTATCTTCAAAACCATGCGAAGCATATAATTTTTGCTTCAAATCAATGCGATGTAAAAGGTTTAGCTTCAAATCCATGCGAAACAAATGATTTAGCATCAGATACTTGCGATATGGTTAATATAGCTTCAAATGCAGGGAAAACAAACGAGTTAGCTTCAAATCCATGCGAAACACATGATTTAGCTGCAAATCATTGCGATGTAGAAGGTTTAGATCCAAATCAATGGGAAACAAATGATTTAGTTTCAAATCATTGGTATTTAGAAGATTTAGCTTCAAATCCAAGCGAAACAAATGATTCAGCTGCAAATCAATGCGATGTAGAAGGTTTAGCTTCAAATCCATACCAAACACATGATTTAGCTTCAAATCAATGGGATGTTGAAAGTTTATCTTCAAATCCATGCGAAACACATTATTTAGCTGCAAATCAGTGCGAAGTAGAAGGCTTAGCTTCAAATCCATGCGAAACAAATGGTTTAGCTTCAAATACTTGTGATATACGTTATTTAGACTTAACTGCATGCGCATCGAACGAGTTAGCTTCAAATCCATGCGAAACACACGATTTAGCTTCAAATCAATGCGAAGTAGAAGGCTTAGCTTCAAATCCTTGCGAAACAAATGGTTTAGCTACAAATACTTGTGATATACATTATTTAGCTACAACTGCATGCGAAACTAACGAGTTAGCTTCAAATCCATAAGATACACATGATTTAGCTTCAAACCAATGCGATGTAGAAGGTTTAGCTTCAAATCCATGCGATACACAAGATTTAGCTTCAAATAAATTCGAAGGACAAGGCTTAGATTCAAATACATGCGAAACAAATGATTTAGCTTCAAATGAATGCGAAGTAGAAGGCTTAGCTTCAAATCTATGCGAAACACACGATTTATCTTCAAATCAATGCGATGTAGAAGGTTTAGCTTCAAAACAATAAGAGGTAGAAGGTTTAGCTTCAAATCAATAGAATGTAGAAGGTTTAGCTTCAAATCAAGGCGATGTTAAGGTATAGCTTCAAATCCATACGAAACACATGATTTAGCTTCAAATCAATTCGAAGGACAAGGCTTAGATTCAAATCCATGCGAAACAAATGATTTAGCTTCAAATCAATGCGATGTAGAAGGTTTAGCATCAAATCCATGCGATACACAAGATTTAGCTTCAAATCAATGCGATGTAGTAGGTTCAGCTTCAAATCCATGCGGCACATATGATTTAGCTTCAAATACTTGCGATATAAGTGACATAGTTTCAAATGGAGGCGAAACGAACGAGTTAGCTTCAAATCCATGCGAAACACATGATTTAGCTGCAAATCATTGCGATGTAGAACGCTTAGCTTCAAAACAATAAGAGGTAGAAGGTTTAACTTCAAATCAATAGAATGTAGAAGGTTTATCTTCAAATCAAGGCGATGTTAAGGTTTAGCTTCAAATCCATACGAAACACATGATTTAGCTTCAAATCAATTCGAAGGACAAGGCTTAGATTCAAATCCATGCGAAACAAATGATTTAGCTTCAAATCAATGCGATGTAGAAGGTTTAGCTTCAAATCCACGCGAAAGATATGATTTAGCTTTAAATACTTGCGAATATAAGTGATTCAGCTTCAAATGCAGGCGAAACAAACGAGTTAGCTTCAAATCCATGCGAAACACGTGATTTAGCTTCAAATCAATGCGAAGTAGAGGACTTAGCTTCAAATCCATGCGAATCATATGGTTTAGCTTCAAATACATGTGATATACATCATTTATCTTCAAATGCAGGCGAAGCAAAAGAGTTATCTTCAAATCAATGCGGATCACGTGATGTAGCTTCAAATCAATGCGAAGTAGAAACCTTAGCTTCAAATCAATGCGAAACAAATGGTTTAGCTTCATATACTTGTGATATAAATGATTTAGCTTCAACTGCATGCGAAACAAACGAGTTATCTTGAAATCCATGCGGAACACATGATTTAGATTCAAATCAAAGCGAAGTAGAAGGCTTAGCTTCAAATCTATCCGAAACGAATGGTTTAGCTTGAAATACTTGTTTTATACATGATTTAGATTCAACTGCATGCGAAACAAACGAGTTAGCTTCAAATCCAACCGATACACATGATTTAGGTTCAATCAATGCGAAGTAGAGGAATTAGCTTCAAATCCATGCGAATCAAATGGTTTAGCTTCAAATACATGTGATAGACATGATTTATCTTCAAATGCAGGCGAAGAGAAAGAGTTAGCTTCAAATCCATGCGAAACACATGATTTAACTTCAAATTCATGCGAAACACATGGTTTAACTTAATAATGAAGCGAAACGGATGGATTAGATTCAGATACTTGTGATAAACATGATTTAGCTTCAAATGCAGGCGAAACAAACGAGTTATCTTCAAATCCATGCGATACACATGATCTACCTTGAAATCAATGCGAAGTTGAAGGCTTAGCTTCAAATACATGAGAAACAAATGATTTATCTTCAGATAATTGCGATATAAGCGATATTGCTTCAAATGAAAGTGAAACAATCGAGTTAGCTTCAAATCAATGCCAAGGAGAAGGCTTATCTTCAAATACATGAGAAACAAATGATTTATCTTCAGACAATTGCGATATATGTGATATAGATTCAAATGCATGCGAAACAAACCAGTTAGCTTCAAATCCAAGCGAAACACATGATTTAGCTACAATCAATGCGAAGTAGAGGGCTTAGCTTCAAATCCACGCGAATCAAATGGTTTAGCTTCATATACTTGTGATATACATGATTTAGCTTCAACTGCATGCAAAACAAACGAGTTAGCTTCAAATTCAGGCGAAACGAATGATTTAGCATCAAATCAATGCGAAGTAGAAGGCTTATCTTCGAATCCATGCGAAATAAATCGTGTTGCTTCAAATACTTGTGATATACATGATTTAGCTTCAAATGGAGGCGATACAAACGAGTTAGCTGCAAAGACATGCGAAACACATAATTCAGCTTGAAATTGATTCGAAACACTTGATTTAGCTTAATATTCATGCGAAACAATTGGTTCAGCTTGAAATACTTGTGATATACATGATTTTGCTTCATCTTCATGTGAAACAAACGTGTTAGCTTCAAATTAAAGCGAAACACATAATTCAGCTTCAAATCAATCCGAAGTAGAAGGTTTATCTTCAAATCCATGCAAAACGTATGATTTGGCTTCAAATACTTGCGAATGTAAGTGATATAGCTTCAAATCAATGCGAAGTAGAAGGCTTAGTTTCGATTCTATGTGAAACGAATAGTTTTCCTTCAAAAACTTGTTTTATACATTATTTAGCTACAACTGCATTCGAAACAAACGTGTTAGATTCAAATCCAAAGGAAACACATCATTTAATTTCAAATCGATGCGAAGTAGAAGGCATAGCTTCAAATACATGAGAAACAAATGATTTATCTTCACATAATTGCGATATAAGTGATATAGCTTCAAATGCTGGCGAACCAAAGGAGATAGCTTCAAATCCAAGCGAATCACATGTTTTATCTTCAAATCAGTGTGATTTAGAAGGTTTAGCTTCAAATCCATGCGGAACAAACGAATGAGCTTCAAACACTTCGGGTATAGGTGATATAGCTTCAGCTGCAAGCGCAACAGACGAGTTAGCTTCAGGTCCATGCGAAACACATGATTTAGCTGCAGATACTCGCGATATGAACGATATAGCTTCAAATGCAGGCGAAACAGACGAGTTAGCTACAAATCCATGTGAAACACATGATTTAGCTTCAAATCATTGCGAAATAAGAGGCTTGGCTTCTAATCCATGCGGAACAAATGGCTTAGCTTCAAACACTTGTGATATACATGATTTAGCTTCAACTGCATGCGAAACAAACGAGTTAGCTTCAAATCCAAGCGAAACACATGATTTAGCTTGATATCTATGCGATGTAGAAGGCTTAGCTTCAAATACGTGCGAAACAAATGATTTAGCTTCAAATACATGTGATATACATGATTTATCTTCAAATTCAGGCGAAGCAAAAGTTTTGCTACTAATCAATGTGGAAAACGTGATTTAGCTTCAAATCAATGCGAAGTAGAAGGCTTAGCTTCAAATCCATGCGAAACAAATGGTTTAGCTTGAAATACTTGTGATATACATGATTTAGCTTCAAATGGAGGCGATACAAACGAGTTAGCCTCAAATCCAAGCGAAACACATGATTTAGCTACAATCAATGCGAAGTAGAGGGCTTAGCTTCATATCCATGCGAAACAGATGGTTTAGCTTCAAATACTTGCGATATAAATGATATAGATTCAAATGCAGGAGAAACAAACGAGTTAGCTACAAGTCAATGTGGAACACATGATTTAGCTTGAAATGAATGCTAAGTAGAAGGCTTAGCTTCTAATCCATGCGGAACAAATGGATTAGCTTCAAATACTTGTGATATACATGAGTTTGCTTCAACTGCATGCGAAACAATCGAGTTAGCTTCAAATCCAAGCGAAACACATGATTTAGCTTCAAATCAATGCGAAGTAGAAGGCTTAGCTTCATATCCATGCGAAACAGATGGTTTAGCTTCAAATACTTGCGATATAAATGATATAGATTCAAATGCAGGAGAAACAAACGAGTTAGCTACAAGTCAATGTGGAACACATGATTTAGCTTGAAATGAATGCTAAGTAGAAGGCTTAGCTTCTAATCCATGCGGAACAAATGGATTAGCTTCAAATACTTGTGATATACATGAGTTTGCTTCAACTGCATGCGAAACAATCGAGTTAGCTTCAAGTCCAAGCGAAACACATGATTTAGCTTCAGATACTTGCGATATAAGTGATATAGCTTCAAATGCAGACAAAACAAACGAGTTAGCTTCAACTCCATGCGAAACACGTGATTTAGCTTCAACTACTTGCGATATAAGTGATATAGGTGCAACTGCAGGCGATACGATCGAGTTAGCTTCAAATCCATGCGAATCACGTGGTTTAGCTTCAAATCAAAGGGAAGTAGAAGGCTTAGCTTCAAATACATGAGAAACAAATGATTTATCTTCAGTTAATTGCAATATAAATGATATAGCTTCAAATGAAGGTGAAACAATCGAGTTAGCTTCAAATCAATGCCAAGGAGAAGGCTTAGCTTCAAATACATGAGAAACAAATGATTTATCTTCAGATAATTGCGATATATGTGATATAGATTCAAATGCACGCGATACAATCGAGTTAGATTCAAGTCCATGCGAATCACGTGATTTAGCTTCAAATCAAAGCGAAGTAGAAGGCTTAGCTTCAAATCCATGCTCATCGAATGAATAAGTTTCAAATACTTGTGGTATACATGATTTAGCTTCAACTGCATGCGAAACAAACGAGTTAGCTTCAAATCCAAGCGAAAGATATGATTTAGCTTCAAATTAATGCGAATCACATGGTTTAGCTTCATAGTTTCATATTATTGCTAAACAGATGGTTTAGATTCAGATACTTGTGATAAACATGATTTAGCTTTTACTGCATGCGAAACAAACGAGTTAGCTTCAAATCCAAGAGAAACACATGATTTAGCATCAAATCAATGCGAAGTAGATGGCTTAGCTTCAAATCCATGCGCACCGAATGAATAAGTTTCAAAAACTTGTGTTATACATGATTTAGCTTCAACTGCATGCGAAACAAACGAGTTAGCTTCAAATCCAAGCGAAACACATGATTTAGCCTCAAATTAATGTGAATCACATGGTTTAGCTTCATAGTTTCATATTCTTGCTAAACAGATGTTTTAGATTCAGATACTTGTGATAAACATGATTTAGCTTTTACTGCATGCGCAACAAACGAGTTATCTTCAAATCCAAGCGAAACACATGATTTAGCATCAACTCATGCCGGCGAGACGATCGAGTTAGCTTCTAATACATGCGAAGTAGAAGGTTTTTCTTCAAATCCATGCGAAAAAAATGGTTTAGCTTCAGATACTTGTGATACACATGATTTTGATTCAAATGCAGGCGAAATAAACAAGTTGGCTTCAAATCCATGCGAAACACATGATTAAGCCTCAAATTCATGCAAAGTAGAAGACTTAGCTTCAAATAAATGCGAATCAAAAGGTTTAGCTTATAATGCTTGTGATATCCATGATTTAGCATCAAATGCAGGCGAAACAAACGGGTTAACTTCAAATCCATGCGATACACATGATTTCGCTTCAAATCAAAGCGAATTAGAAGGCTTAGCTTCAAATCCATGCGAAACAAATTATTGAGCTTCAAATAGTTGCGAATATGAGTGATATAGTTTCAAATGCAGGCGAAACAAACGAGTTAGCTTCAAATCCATGCGAAACACATGATTTAGCTTCAAATCAATGCGAACTAGAAGGCTTAGCTTCAAATTCATGTGAATCAAATGTTCTAGCTTCAAATACTGGTGATATACATGATTTAGCTTCAACTGCATGCGAAACCAACGAGTTAGCTTCAAATCCAAGCGAAATACATGATTTAGCTTCAAATCCATCCGAAACGAACGATTTAGTTTCTAATACTTGCGACTATAAGTGATATAAATGCAAATGCATGCGAAACAAACGAGGTAGTTTCAAATCCAAGCAAAACACACGATTTAGCTTCAAATCAATGCGAAGTTGAAGGATTAGCTCCAAATCCATGCGAAACGAATGATTGAGCTTCAAATAGTTGCGCATATATGAGATATAGCTTCGAATGCAGGCGAAACAAACGAGTTAGCATCAAATCCATGCGAAACACGTGATTTAGCTTCAAATTCATGCGAGACACATGATTTAGCTTCAAATCAATGCGAAGTAGAAGGCTTAGCTTCAAATACATGAGAAACAAAGGATTTAGCTTCAAATACTTGCGATATAAGGGATATAGCATCAAATGCAGGCGAAACGAACGAGATAGCTTCATATCCATACGAAACAAATGACTATCTTCAAATCAATGCTATGTAGAAGGCTTAGCTTCAAATCCAAGCGATACACAAGATTTAGCTTCAAATCCATGTGACACAAATGATTTAGTTTCAAATACTTGCGATATATTTGTTATAGCTTCAAATGCAGGCGAAACAAACGAGTTAGCGTCAAATCCATGCGGAACACATGATTTAGCTCCAAATTAATGCGAAGTAGAAGGCTTATCTTCTAATCCATGCGGAACAAATGGATTAGCTTCAGATACTTATGATATACATAATTTAGCTTCAACTGCATGCTAAACAAACTATTTAGCTTCAATCCCAAGGGAAACACATAGTTTAACTTCAAATCAATGCGAAGTGGAAGGCTTAGCTTCAAATCCATGCGAAACGAATGATTTAGTTTCAAATACTTGCGAAAATAAGTGATATAACTTCAAATGCAGGCTAAACAAACGAGTTAGCCTCAAATCCATGCGAAACATATGATTTGGCTACAAATCCATGCGAATCACATGGTTTAGCTTCATAGCTTCATATTCTGGCGGACTAGAAGGTTTAGCTTCAAACACATGCGAAGCAAATGGTTTAGCTTTAAATACATGTGATATGAATGATATAGCCTAAAATGCAGACGAAACACCAAGTTAGCTTCAAATCCATGCGAATCACATGATTTAGCATCAAATCAATGCGAAGTAGAAGGCTTAGCTTCAAATCCATGCGAAACAAATGGTTTAGCTACAAATACTTGTGATATACATTATTTAGCTACAACCGCATGCGAAACAAACGAGTTAGCTTTAAATCCATGCAAAACACATGATTAAGTTGCAAATCAATGCGAAGTAGAAGGATTAGATTCAAATCCGTGCGGAACAAACGATTGAACTTCAAACACTTCGGATATAGGTCATATAGCTTCAGCTGCATGCGAATCAAACGAGTTAGCTTCAAGTCCATGCGAAACACATGATTTAGGTGCAAATCAATGCGATGTGGAAGGTTTAACTTCAAATCCATGCGAAACAAATGATTTAGCTACAAATACTTGTGATATACATTATTTAGCTACAACCGCATGCGAAACAAACGAGTTAGCTTCATATCCATGCGAAACACATGATTTAGATTCAAATCAATGCGATGTAGAAGGTTTAGCTTCAAATCCAATCGATACGCAAGATTTAGCTTCAAATCAATGCGATGTAGAAGGTTCAGCTTCAAATCCATGCGACACATATGATTTAGCTTCAAATACTTGCGATATAAGTGATACAGCTTCAAATGTATGCGAAATAAACGAGTTAGCTTCAAATACTTGCGATATAAATGAAGTAGGTTCATAAGCAGGAAAACGAACGAGTTAGCTTCAAATCCATGCGAAACACATGATTTAGCTTCATATCAATACGAAGTAGAAGGCTTAGCTTCAAATCCATGCGACACAACTGATTGAGCATCAAATACTTGCGATATAAATGATATAGCTTCAAATGCAGTCGAAACAAACGAGTTAGCTTAAAATCCATGCGAAACACATGATTTAGCTTCAAATCAATGCGAAGTAGAAGGCTCATCTACAAATCCATGCGAAAAAAATGGTTTAGCTTCAACTACTTGTGATATACATGATTTAGCTTCATCTGCGTGCGATACAACCGTGTTTGCTTCAAATACATGCGAAACACATGATTTAGCTTCAAACCAATGCGATGTAGAAGGTTTAGCTTCAAATCCGCGCGAAACAAATGATTTAGCTTCAAATACTTGCGATATATGTGATATAGCTTCAAATGTAGGCGAAACAGAAGAGTTAGCGTCAAACCCATGCTGAATACATGATTTAACTTCAAATCATGCGAAGTAGAAGGCTTATCTTCAAATCCATGCGATACAAATCGTTTAGCTGCAAATACTTGTGATATACATGACTTAGCTTCAGCTGCATTCGAAACAGACGAGTTAGCTTCTAATCCTCGCGAAATACATTATTTAGCTTCAAAACAGTGCGAATTAGAAGGCTTAACTTCAAATCCATGCGAAAAACATAATTTAGCTTCAAATCAATTCGAAGTATATGTCTTAGATTCAAATCCAGGCGAATCAAATGGTTTAGCTTCAAATACTTGTGATATTCATGATTTAGTTTCAACTGGATTCGAACAAACGAGACAGCTTCAAATCCACGCGAAACACATGATTTAGCTTATAATCACAGCGAAGTAGATGGCTTAGCTTTAAATCCATGCGAAACACATGATTTAGCTTGAAATCAGTGCGAAGTAGAAGGCTTAGCTTCAAATGCATGCGAATCAAATGGTTCAGCTTCAAATCCATGCGAAACACGTGATTTAGCTTCAAATCAATGCGATGTAGATGGATTAGCTTCAAGTCCATGCGAAACAAATGATTTAGCATCAGATACTTGCGATATGATTGATACAGCTTCAAATGCAGGGGAAACAAACGAGTTAGCTTCAAATACATGCGAATCACATGATTTAGCTGCAAATCAATGCGATGTAGAAGGTTTAGCTTCAAATCAATGGGAAATAAATGATTTAGCTTCAGATACCTGCGATATAAATGATATAGCTTCAAATGCAGGCGACACAATCGAGTTAGCTATAAATCCATGTGAAACACATGATTTTGCTCCAAATCAATGCGAAGTAGAAGACTTAGCTTCAAAACAATGCGATACATAAGATTTAGCTTCAAATCAATGCGAAGTAGAAGGCTTATCTTCAAATCCATGCGAAACGAAAGATTTAGTTTCAAATAATTGCGATATAAATGATATAGATTCATATGCAGGCGAACCGAACGAGTTAGTTTCATATGCATGCGACACACATGATTTAGATGCAAATCAATGCGACGTAGAAGGCATAGCATCAAATCCATGCGAAACAAATCATTTAGCTTCAAATAGTTGCGATATAAATGAAGTAGCTTTAAATGCAGGCGAAACAAACGAGTTAGCTTCAAATCCATGCGACACAACTGATTTAACATCAAATACTCGCGATATAAGTGATCTAGCTTCAAATACAGGCGAATCGAACGAGTTAGCTTCAAATCCATGCGAAACACATGTTTCAGCTGCAAATCAATGCGATGTAGAAGGTTCAGCTTCAAATCCATGCGAAACACATGATTCAGCTGCAAATCAATGCGATGTAGAAGTTTTAGCTTCAAATCCATGCGAAACACATTATTTAGCTGCAAATCAGTGCGAAGTAGAAGGCTCGGGTTCAAATCAATGCGATTCAAATGGTTCATCTTCAAATACTTGTGAAAGACATGATTTAGCTTCAACTGCATGCGAAACAAACGACGTAGCTTCAAATCCAAGCGAAACACATGATTTATGTTCAAATTAATGCGAAGTAGAAGGCTTAGCTTCCAGTTCAAGCGAAACACATGATTAAGCTTCAAATCAATGCGAAGTAGAAGGCTTGGCTTCAAATCAATCCTAAACAAATTGCTTAACTTCAAGTACTTGTGATATACATGATATAGCTGAAAATGCAGGCGGAACGAACGAGTTAGCTTCAAATCCATGCGAAACACATGATTATGCTTCAAATCAATGCGAAGCAGAATGCTTACCTTCAATTCCATCCGAATCAAAATGTTTAGCTTCAAATACTTGTGATATACATGATTTGGCTTGAACTGCATTCGTAATAAACGAGTTAGCTTCAAATCCAAGCAAAACACATGATTTAGCTTCAAATCAATGCGAAGTAGAAGGCTTATCTTCAAATGGCTTAGCTTCTGATACTTATGATATACATAATTTAGCTTCAACTGAATGCGAAAAAAGCGAGTTAGCTTCAAATCAAAGCGAAACACTAGATTTAGCTTCAAATCAATGCGATGAAGATGGATTAGCTTCAAGTTCATGAGAAACAAATGATTTAGCTTCAGATACTTGCGATATAAATGATATAGCATCAAATGCAGGCGAAACAAACGAGTTAGCTACAAATCCATGTCAAACACATGATTAAGGTGCAAATCAAGGCGATGTGGAAGGCTTTGCTTCAAATCCATGCGAAAGAAATTAATTACCTTCAAATCAGTGCGATGTAGGAGGCTTAGCTTCAAAACCCATACGTAACACATGATAAATATTCAAATTCATGCGTAACATATGGTACAGCTTCAAATTCATGCGAAACAAATGGTTTAACTTCAGATACTTGTGATAAACATGATTTATATTCAACTCCATGCGAAACAAACGAATTAGCTTCAAAACAAAGCGATACACATGATTTAGCTTCAAATCAATGCGAAGTAGAAGACTTAGCTTCAAATCAATGCGATACATAAGATTTAGATTCAAATCAATGCGAAGTAGAAGGTTTATCTTCAAATCCATGCGAAACGAAAGATTTAGCTTCAAATCAATGCGATGTAGTAGGTTCAGCTTCAAATCCATGCGACACACGTGATTTAGCTTCAAATCAATGCGATGTAGATGGATTAGCTTCAAGTCCATGCGAAACAAATGATTTAGCATCAGATACTTGCGATATGATTGATACAGCTTCAAATGCAGGGGAAACAAACGAGTTAGCTTCAAATACATGCGAATCACATGACTTAGCTGCAAATCAATGCGATGTAGAAGGTTTAGCTTCAAATCAATGGGAAACAAATGATTTAGCTTCAGATACCTGCGATATAAATGATATAGCTTCAAATGCAGGCGACACAATCGAGTTAGCTATAAATCCATGTGAAACACATGATTTTGCTCCAAATCAATGCGAAGTAGAAGACTTAGCTTCAAAACAATGCGATACATAAGATTTAGCTTCAAATCAATGCGAAGTAGAAGGCTTATCTTCAAATCCATGCGAAACGAAAGATTTAGTTTCAAATAATTGCGATATAAATGATATAGATTCATATGCAGGCGAACCGAACGAGTTAGTTTCATATGCATGCGACACACATGATTTAGATGCAAATCAATGCGACGTAGAAGGCATAGCATCAAATCCATGCGAAACAAATCATTTAGCTTCAAATAGTTGCGATATAAATGAAGTAGCTTTAAATGCAGGCGAAACAAACGAGTTAGCTTCAAATCCATACGACACAACTGATTTAACATCAAATACTCGCGATATAAGTGATCTAGCTTCAAATACAGGCGAATCGAACGAGTTAGCTTCAAATCCATGCGAAACACATGATTCAGCTGCAAATCAATGCGATGTAGAAGGTTCAGCTTCAAATCCATGCGAAACACATGATTCAGCTGCAAATCAATGCGATGTAGAAGTTTTAGCTTCAAATCCATGCGAAACACATTATTTAGCTGCAAATCAGTGCGAAGTAGAAGGCTCGGGTTCAAATCAATGCGATTCAAATGGTTCATCTTCAAATACTTGTGAAAGACATGATTTAGCTTCAACTGCATGCGAAACAAACGACGTAGCTTCAAATCCAAGCGAAACACATTATTTATGTTCAAATTAATGCGAAGTAGAAGGCTTAGCTTCCAGTTCAAGCGAAACACATGATTAAGCTTCAAATCAATGCGAAGCAGAATGCTTACCTTCAATTCCATCCGAATCAAAATGTTTAGCTTCAAATACTTGTGATATACATGATTTGGCTTGAACTGCATTCGTAATAAACGAGTTAGCTTCAAATCCAAGCAAAACACATGATTTAGCTTCAAATCAATGCGAAGTAGAAGGCTTATCTTCAAATGGCTTAGCTTCTGATACTTATGATATACATAATTTAGCTTCAACTGAATGCGAAAAAAGCGAGTTAGCTTCAAATCAAAGCGAAACACTAGATTTAGCTTCAAATCAATGCGATGAAGATGGATTAGCTTCAAGTTCATGAGAAACAAATGATTTAGCTTCAGATACTTGCGATATAAATGATATAGCATCAAATGCAGGCGAAACAAACGAGTTAGCTACAAATCCATGTCAAACACATGATTAAGGTGCAAATCAAGGCGATGTGGAAGGCTTTGCTTCAAATCCATGCGAAAGAAATTAATTACCTTCAAATCAGTGCGATGTAGGAGGCTTAGCTTCAAAACCCATACGTAACACATGATAAATATTCAAATTCATGCGTAACATATGGTACAGCTTCAAATTCATGCGAAACAAATGGTTTAACTTCAGATACTTGTGATAAACATGATTTATATTCAACTCCATGCGAAACAAACGAATTAGCTTCAAAACAAAGCGATACACATGATTTAGCTTCAAATCAATGCGAAGTAGAAGACTTAGCTTCAAATCAATGCGATACATAAGATTTAGATTCAAATCAATGCGAAGTAGAAGGTTTATCTTCAAATCCATGCGAAACGAAAGATTTAGCTTCAAATCAATGCGATATAAATGATATAGATTCATATGCAGGCGAACCGAACGAGTTAGTTTCATATGCATGCGACACACATGATTTAGATGCAAATCAATGCGACGTAGAAGGCATAGCATCAAATCCATGCGAAACAAATCATTTAGCTTCAAATAGTTGCGATATAAATGAAGTAGCTTTAAATGCAGGCGAAACAAACGAGTTAGCTTCAAATCCATGCGACACAACTGATTTAACATCAAATAATCGCGATATAAGTGATCTAGCTTCAAATACAGGCGAATCGAACGAGTTAGCTTCAAATCCATGCGAAACACATGATTCAGCTGCAAATCAATGCGATGTAGAAGGTTCAGCTTCAAATCCATGCGAAACACATGATTCAGCTGCAAATCAATGCGATGTAGAAGTTTTAGCTTCAAATCCATGCGAAACACATGATTATGCTTCAAATCAATGCGAAGCAGAATGCTTACCTTCAATTCCATCCGAATCAAAATGTTTAGCTTCAAATACTTGTGATATACATGATTTGGCTTGAACTGCATTCGTAATAAACGAGTTAGCTTCAAATCCAAGCAAAACACATGATTTAGCTTCAAATCAATGCGAAGTGGAAGGCTTATCTTCAAATGGCTTAGCTTCTGATACTTATGATATACATAATTTAGCTTCAACTGGATGCGAAAAAAGCGAGTTAGCTTCAAATCAAAGCGAAACACTAGATTTAGCTTCAAATCAATGCGATGAAGATGGATTAGCTTCAAGTTCATGAGAAACAAATGATTTAGCTTCAGATACTTGCGATATAAATGATATAGCATCAAATGCAGGCGAAACAAACGAGTTAGCTACAAATCCATGTCAAACACATGATTAAGGTGCAAATCAAGGCGATGTGGAAGGCTTTGCTTCAAATCCATGCGAAAGAAATTAATTAGCTTCAAATCAGTGCGATGTAGGAGGCTTAGCTTCAAAACCCATACGTAACACATGATAAATATTCAAATTCATGCGTAACATATGGTACAGCTTCAAATTCATGCGAAACAAATGGTTTAACTTCAGATACTTGTGATAAACATGATTTATATTCAAGTCCATGCGAAACAAACGAATTAGCTTCAAAACAAAGCGATACACATGATTTAGCTTCAAATCAATGCGAAGTAGAAGACTTAGCTTCAAATCAATGCGATACATAAGATTTAGATTCAAATCAATGCGAAGTAGAAGGTTTATCTTCAAATCCATGCGAAACGAAAGATTTAGCTTCAAATCAATGCGATGTAGTAGGTTCAGCTTCAAATCCATGCGGCACATATGATTTAGCTTCAAATACTTGGGATATAAGTGATATAGTTTCATATGGAGGCGATACGAACGAGTTAGATTCAAATCCATACGACACATATGATTTAGCTTGAAATACTTGCGATATAAGTGATATAGCTTCAAAAGCTGGAGGTACAAGCGAGGTAGCTTCAATTCCATGCGAAACAAATGATTTAGCTTCAAATTCATGCGAAACAAATGGTTTAGCTACAAATGCTTGTGATGTACATTATTTAGCTACAACTGCATGCGAAACAAACGAGTTAGCAACAAATCCATGCGAAACAATTGATTAAGCTTCAAATCAATGCGATGTAGATGGTTTGCTTCAAAGCCATGCGATACACAAGATTTAGCTTCAAATCAATGCGATGTAGTATGTTCAGCTTCAAATCCGTACGATATAAGTGATATAGCTTCAAAAGCAGGAGGAACAAACGAGGTAGCTTCAATTCCATGCGAAACAAATGATTTAGCTTCAAATCAATGCGATATAGAAGGCGTAGCTTCAAATCCATGAGAAACAAATGGTTTAGCTACAAATACTTGTGATATATATTATTTAGATACAACTGCATGCGAAACTAACGAGTTAGCTTCAAATCCATGAGATACACATGATTTAGCTTCAAACCAATGCGATGTAGAAGGTTTAGCTCCAAATCCATGCGATTCACAAGATTTAGCTTCAAATCAATGCGATGTAGTAGGTTCAGCTTCAAATCCATGCGACACATATGATTTAGCTTCAAAAGCAGGAGAAACAAACGAGGTAGCTTCAATTCCATGCGAAACAAATGATTTAGCTTCAAATCAATGCGAAGTAGAAGGCGTAGCTTCAAATCCATGCGAAACAAATGGTTTAGCTACAAATACTTGTGATATACATTACTTAGCTACAACTGCATGCGAAACTAACGTTTAGCTACAACTGCATGCGAAACTAACGTTTAGCTTCAAATCCATGCGAAACACACGATTTAGCTTCAAATCAATGCGATGTAGTAGGTTCAGCTTCAAATCCATGCGGGACATATGATTTAGCTTCAAATACTTGCGATATAAGTGATATAGCTTCAAATGGAGGCGAAACGAACGAGTTAGCTTCAAATCCATGCAAAACACATGATTTAGCTGCAAATCAATGTAATGTAGAAGGTTTAGCTTCAAATCCAAGCGATACACAAGATTTAGCTTCAAATCAATGCGATGTAGAAGGATCAGCTTCAAATCCATGCGTCAAATATGATTTAGCTTCAAATACTTGCGATATAAGTGATATAGCTTTAAAAGCTGGAGGAACAAACGAGGTGGCTTCAATTCCATGCGAAACAAGTGATTTAGCTTCAAATCAATGCGTTGTAGAAGGCGTTGCTTCAAATCCATGCGAAACAAATGGTTTAGCTACAAATACTTGTGATATACATTATTCAGCTACAACTAGATGCGAAACAAACGAGTTAGCTTCAAATCCATGCGATACACATGATTTAGCTGCTAATCAATGCAATGAAGAAGGTTTAGCTTCAAATCCATGCGAAACAAATGATATAGCTTCAAACACTTGGGGTATAAGTGATATAGCTTCAAATGAAGACTAATCAAACGAGTTAGCTTCAAAATCCACGCGATACACATGATTTAGGTACAAATATTAGCGATATATGTGATGTAGATTCAACTGCAGGCGAAACGAACGAGTTAGCTTCAAATCCATGAGAAACACATGATTCAGCTGCAAATCAATGCGATGTAGAAGGTTCAGCTTCAAATCGATGCGAAACACATGATTCAGATGCAAATCAATGCGATGTAGAAGGTTTAGCTTCAAATCATGCGAAACACATGATTTAGCTTCAAATACTTGCGATATAAGTGATCTAGCTTCAAATAGAGGCGAATCGAACGAGGTAGCTTCAATTCCATGCGAAACAAATGATTTAGCTTCAAATCAATGCGAAGTAGAAGGCGTAGCTTCAAATCCATGCGAAACAAATGGTTTAGCTACAAATACTTGTGATATACATTACTTAGCTACAACTGCATGCGAAACTAACGTTTAGCTTCAAATCCATGCGAAACATACGATTTAGCTTCAAATCAATGCGATGTAGTAGGTTCAGCTTCAAATCCATGCGGGACATATGATTTAGCTTCAAATACTTGCGATATAAGTGATATAGTTTCAAATGGAGGCGAAACGAACGAGTTAGCTTCAAATCCATGCAAAACACATGATTTAGCTGCAAATCAATGTAATGTAGAAGGTTTAGCTTCAAATCCAAGCGATACACAAGATTTAGCTTCAAATCAATGCGATGTAGAAGGATCAGCTTCAAATCCATTCGTCAAATATGATTTAGCTTCAACTACTTGCGATATAAGTGATATAGTTTCAAATGGAGGCGAAACGAACGAGTTAGCTTCAAATCCATGCAAAACACATGATTTAGCTGCAAATCAATGTAATGTAGAAGGTTTAGCTTCAAATCCAAGCGATACACAAGATTTAGCTGCAAATCAATGTAATGTAGAAGGTTTAGCTTCAAATCCATGCGAAACACATGATTTAGCTGCAAATCAATGCGATGAAGAAGGTTACGTTCAAATCCATGCGATACAAATGATATAGCTTCAAACACTTGGGGTGTAAGTGATATAGCTTCAAATGAAGACTCATCAAAGGAGTTAGCTTCAAAATCCTCGCGATACACATGATTCAGCTTCAAATACTAGCGATATAAGTAATGGAGATTCAACTGCATGCGAAACGAACGAGTTAGCTTCAAATCCATGCGAAACACATGATTTAGCTGCAAATCATTACGATGTAGAAGGTTCAGCTTCAAATCCATGCGATTCACAAGATTTAGCTTCAAATCAATGCGATGTAGTAGGTTCAGCTTCAAATCCATGCGACACATATGATTTAGCTTCAAAAGCAGGAGGAACAAACGAGGTAGCTTCAATTCCATGCGAAACAAATGATTTAGCTTCAAATCAATGCGAAGTAGAAGGCGTAGCTTCAAATCCATGCGAAACAAATGGTTTAGCTCCAAATACTTGTGATATACATTACTTAGCTACAACTGCTTGCGAAACTAACGTTTAGCTTCAAATCCATGCGAAACACACGATTTAGCTTCAAATCAATGCGATGTAGTAGGTTCAGCTTCAAATCCATGCGGGACATATGATTTAGCTACAAATACTTGCGATATAAGTGATATAGTTTCAAATGGAGGCGGAACGAACGAGTTAGCTTCAAATCCATGCAAAACACATGATTTAGCTGCAAATCAATGTAATGTAGAAGGTTTAGCTTCAAATCCATGCGAAACACATGATTTAGCTGCAAATCAATGCGATGAAGAAGGTTACGTTCACATCCATGCGATACAAATGATATAGCTTCAAACACTTGGGGTGTAAGTTATATAGCTTCAAATGAAGACTCATCAAAGGAGTTAGCTTCAAAATCCTCGCGATACACATGATTTAGCTTCAAATACTAGCGATATAAGTAATGTAGATTCAACTGCAGGCGAAACGAACGAGTTAGCTTCAAATCCATGCGAAACACATGATTTAGCTGCAAATCATTACGATGTAGAAGGTTTAGCTTCAAAACAATAAGAGGTAGAAGGTTTAGCTTCAAATCAATAGAATGTAGAAGGTTTAGCTTCAAATCAATGCGATGTAGAAGGTTTAGCTTCAAATCAATGCGATGTAGAAGGTTTAGCTTCAAATCAATGCGATGTAGAAGGTTTAGTTTCAAATCTATACGAAACACATGATTTAGCTTCAAATCAATTCGAAGGACAAGGCTTAGATTCAAATCCATGCGACACATATGATTTAGCTTCAAAAGCAGGAGGAACAAACGAGGTAGCTTCAATTCCATGCGAAACAAATGATTTAGCTTCAAATCAATGCGAAGTAGAAGGCGTAGCTTCAAATCCATGCGAAACAAATGGTTTAGCTACAAATACTTGTGATATACATTACTTAGCTACAACTGCATGCGAAACTAACGTTTAGCTTCAAATCCATGCGAAACACACGATTTAGCTTCAAATCAATGCGATGTAGTAGGTTCAGCTTCAAATCCATGCGGGACATATGATTTAGCTTCAAATACTTGCGATATAAGTGATATAGTTTCAAATGGAGGCGAAACGAACGAGTTAGCTTCAAATCCATGCAAAACACATGATTTAGCTGCAAATCAATGTAATGTAGAAGGTTTAGCTTCAAATCAATGCGAAGTAGAAGGCTTATCTTCAAATCCATGCGAAACGAAAGATTTAGTTTCAAATAATTGCGATATAAATGATATAGATTCATATGCAGGCGAACCGAACGAGTTAGTTTCATATGCATGCGACACACATGATTTAGATGCAAATCAATGCGACGTAGAAGGCATAGCATCAAATCCATGCGAAACAAATCATTTAGCTTCAAATAGTTGCGATATAAATGAAGTAGCTTTAAATGCAGGCGAAACAAACGAGTTAGCTTCAAATCCATACGACACAACTGATTTAACATCAAATACTCGCGATATAAGTGATCTAGCTTCAAATACAGGCGAATCGAACGAGTTAGCTTCAAATCCATGCGAAACACATGATTCAGCTGCAAATCAATGCGATGTAGAAGGTTCAGCTTCAAATCCATGCGAAACACATGATTCAGCTGCAAATCAATGCGATGTAGAAGTTTTAGCTTCAAATCCATGCGAAACACATTATTTAGCTGCAAATCAGTGCGAAGTAGAAGGCTCGGGTTCAAATCAATGCGATTCAAATGGTTCATCTTCAAATACTTGTGAAAGACATGATTTAGCTTCAACTGCATGCGAAACAAACGACGTAGCTTCAAATCCAAGCGAAACACATGATTTATGTTCAAATTAATGCGAAGTAGAAGGCTTAGCTTCCAGTTCAAGCGAAACACATGATTAAGCTTCAAAACAATGCGAAGTAGAAGGCTTGGCTTCAAATCAATCCTAAACAAATTGCTTAACTTCAAATACTTGTGATATACATGATATAGCTGAAAATGCAGGCGGAACGAACGAGTTAGCTTCAAATCCATGCGAAACACATGATTATGCTTCAAATCAATGCGAAGCAGAATGCTTACCTTCAATTCCATCCGAATCAAAATGTTTAGCTTCAAATACTTGTGATATACATGATTTGGCTTGAACTGCATTCGTAATAAACGAGTTAGCTTCAAATCCAAGCAAAACACATGATTTAGCTTCAAATCAATGCGAAGTAGAAGGTTTATCTTCAAATCCATGCGAAACGAAAGATTTAGCTTCAAATCAATGCGATATAAATGATATAGATTCATATGCAGGCGAACCGAACGAGTTAGTTTCATATGCATGCGACACACATGATTTAGATGCAAATCAATGCGACGTAGAAGGCATAGCATCAAATCCATGCGAAACAAATCATTTAGCTTCAAATAGTTGCGATATAAATGAAGTAGCTTTAAATGCAGGCGAAACAAACGAGTTAGCTTCAAATCCATGCGACACAACTGATTTAACATCAAATACTCGCGATATAAGTGATCTAGCTTCAAATACAGGCGAATCGAACGAGTTAGCTTCAAATCCATGCGAAACACATGATTCAGCTGCAAATCAATGCGATGTAGAAGGTTCAGCTTCAAATCCATGCGAAACACATGATTCAGCTGCAAATCAATGCGATGTAGAAGTTTTAGCTTCAAATCCATGCGAAACACATGATTATGCTTCAAATCAATGCGAAGCAGAATGCTTACCTTCAATTCCATCCGAATCAAAATGTTTAGCTTCAAATACTTGTGATATACATGATTTGGCTTGAACTGCATTCGTAATAAACGAGTTAGCTTCAAATCCAAGCAAAACACATGATTTAGCTTCAAATCAATGCGAAGTGGAAGGCTTATCTTCAAATGGCTTAGCTTCTGATACTTATGATATACATAATTTAGCTTCAACTGGATGCGAAAAAAGCGAGTTAGCTTCAAATCAAAGCGAAACACTAGATTTAGCTTCAAATCAATGCGATGAAGATGGATTAGCTTCAAGTTCATGAGAAACAAATGATTTAGCTTCAGATACTTGCGATATAAATGATATAGCATCAAATGCAGGCGAAACAAACGAGTTAGCTACAAATCCATGTCAAACACATGATTAAGGTGCAAATCAAGGCGATGTGGAAGGCTTTGCTTCAAATCCATGCGAAAGAAATTAATTAGCTTCAAATCAGTGCGATGTAGGAGGCTTAGCTTCAAAACCCATACGTAACACATGATAAATATTCAAATTCATGCGTAACATATGGTACAGCTTCAAATTCATGCGAAACAAATGGTTTAACTTCAGATACTTGTGATAAACATGATTTATATTCAAGTCCATGCGAAACAAACGAATTAGCTTCAAAACAAAGCGATACACATGATTTAGCTTCAAATCAATGCGAAGTAGAAGACTTAGCTTCAAATCAATGCGATACATAAGATTTAGATTCAAATCAATGCGAAGTAGAAGGTTTATCTTCAAATCCATGCGAAACGAAAGATTTAGCTTCAAATCAATGCGATGTAGTCGGTTCAGCTTCAAATCCATGCGGCACATATGATTTAGCTTCAAATACTTGGGATATAAGTGATATAGTTTCATATGGAGGCGATACGAACGAGTTAGATTCAAATCCATACGACACATATGATTTAGCTTGAAATACTTGCGATATAAGTGATATAGCTTCAAAAGCTGGAGGTACAAGCGAGGTAGCTTCAATTCCATGCGAAACAAATGATTTAGCTTCAAATTCATGCGAAACAAATGGTTTAGCTACAAATGCTTGTGATGTACATTATTTAGCTACAACTGCATGCGAAACAAACGAGTTAGCAACAAATCCATGCGAAACAATTGATTAAGCTTCAAATCAATGCGATGTAGATGGTTTGCTTCAAAGCCATGCGATACACAAGATTTAGCTTCAAATCAATGCGATGTAGTATGTTCAGCTTCAAATCCGTACGATATAAGTGATATAGCTTCAAAAGCAGGAGGAACAAACGAGGTAGCTTCAATTCCATGCGAAACAAATGATTTAGCTTCAAATCAATGCGATATAGAAGGCGTAGCTTCAAATCCATGAGAAACAAATGGTTTAGCTACAAATACTTGTGATATATATTATTTAGATACAACTGCATGCGAAACTAACGAGTTAGCTTCAAATCCATGAGATACACATGATTTAGCTTCAAACCAATGCGATGTAGAAGGTTTAGCTCCAAATCCATGCGATTCACAAGATTTAGCTTCAAATCAATGCGATGTAGTAGGTTCAGCTTCAAATCCATGCGACACATATGATTTAGCTTCAAAAGCAGGAGAAACAAACGAGGTAGCTTCAATTCCATGCGAAACAAATGATTTAGCTTCAAATCAATGCGAAGTAGAAGGCGTAGCTTCAAATCCATGCGAAACAAATGGTTTAGCTACAAATACTTGTGATATACATTACTTAGCTACAACTGCATGCGAAACTAACGTTTAGCTACAACTGCATGCGAAACTAACGTTTAGCTTCAAATCCATGCGAAACACACGATTTAGCTTCAAATCAATGCGATGTAGTAGGTTCAGCTTCAAATCCATGCGGGACATATGATTTAGCTTCAAATACTTGCGATATAAGTGATATAGCTTCAAATGGAGGCGAAACGAACGAGTTAGCTTCAAATCCATGCAAAACACATGATTTAGCTGCAAATCAATGTAATGTAGAAGGTTTAGCTTCAAATCCAAGCGATACACAAGATTTAGCTTCAAATCAATGCGATGTAGAAGGATCAGCTTCAAATCCATGCGTCAAATATGATTTAGCTTCAAATACTTGCGATATAAGTGATATAGCTTTAAAAGCTGGAGGAACAAACGAGGTGGCTTCAATTCCATGCGAAACAAGTGATTTAGCTTCAAATCAATGCGTTGTAGAAGGCGTTGCTTCAAATCCATGCGAAACAAATGGTTTAGCTACAAATACTTGTGATATACATTATTCAGCTACAACTAGATGCGAAACAAACGAGTTAGCTTCAAATCCATGCGATACACATGATTTAGCTGCTAATCAATGCAATGAAGAAGGTTTAGCTTCAAATCCATGCGAAACAAATGATATAGCTTCAAACACTTGGGGTATAAGTGATATAGCTTCAAATGAAGACTAATCAAACGAGTTAGCTTCAAAATCCACGCGATACACATGATTTAGGTACAAATATTAGCGATATATGTGATGTAGATTCAACTGCAGGCGAAACGAACGAGTTAGCTTCAAATCCATGAGAAACACATGATTCAGCTGCAAATCAATGCGATGTAGAAGGTTCAGCTTCAAATCGATGCGAAACACATGATTCAGATGCAAATCAATGCGATGTAGAAGGTTTAGCTTCAAATCATGCGAAACACATGATTTAGCTTCAAATACTTGCGATATAAGTGATCTAGCTTCAAATAGAGGCGAATCGAACGAGGTAGCTTCAATTCCATGCGAAACAAATGATTTAGCTTCAAATCAATGCGAAGTAGAAGGCGTAGCTTCAAATCCATGCGAAACAAATGGTTTAGCTACAAATACTTGTGATATACATTACTTAGCTACAACTGCATGCGAAACTAACGTTTAGCTTCAAATCCATGCGAAACACACGATTTAGCTTCAAATCAATGCGATGTAGTAGGTTCAGCTTCAAATCCATGCGGGACATATGATTTAGCTTCAAATACTTGCGATATAAGTGATATAGTTTCAAATGGAGGCGAAACGAACGAGTTAGCTTCAAATCCATGCAAAACACATGATTTAGCTGCAAATCAATGTAATGTAGAAGGTTTAGCTTCAAATCCAAGCGATACACAAGATTTAGCTTCAAATCAATGCGATGTAGAAGGATCAGCTTCAAATCCATGCGTCAAATATGATTTAGCTTCAACTACTTGCGATATAAGTGATATAGCTTTAAAAGCTGGAGGAACAAACGAGGTGGCTTCAATTCCATGCGAAACAAGTGATTTAGCTTCAAATCAATGCGTAGTAGAAGGCGTTGCTTCAAATCCATGCGAAACAAATAGTTTAGCTACAAATACTTGTGATATACATTATACAGCTACAACTGCATGCGAAACAAACGAGTTAGCTCCAAATCCATGCGAGACACACGATTTGGCTTCAAATCAATACGATGTAGAAGGTTCAGCTTCAATCTAAACGAAACACATGATTTAGCTTCAAATACTTGCGATATAAGTGATCTAGCTTCAAATACAGGCGAAACGAACGAGTTAGCTTCAAATCCATGCGAAACACATGATTCAGCTGCAAATTAATGCGATGCAGAAGGTTTAGCTTGAAATCCATGCGAATCAAATGGTTTAGCTTCAAATACTTGAGATATAAGTGATGTAGAATCAACTGCAGGCGAAACGAACGAGTTAGCTTCAAATCCATTCAAAACTCATGATTTAGCAGCAAATCAATGCGATGTAGTAGGCTCAGCTTCAAATCCATGCGATATAAGTGATATAGCTTCAAAAGCAGGAGGAACAAACGAGGTAGCTTCAATTCCATGCGAAACAAATGATTTAGCTTCAAATCAATGCGTAGTAGAAGGCGTAGCTTCAAATCCATGTGAAACAAATGGTTTATCTTCAAATCAATGCGAAGTACGAAGGTTTAGCTTCAAATCCGTGCGGCACATATGATTTAGCTTCAAATACTTGCGATATAAGTGACATAGTTTCAAATGGAGGCGAAACGAACGAGTTAGCTTCAAATCCATGCGAAACACATGATTTAGCTGCAAATCAATGTAATGTAGAAGGTTTAGCTTCAAATCCATGCGAAACACATGATTTAGCTGCAAATCAATGCGATGAAGAAGGTTACGTTCAAATCCATGCGATACAAATGATATAGCTTCAAACACTTGGGGTGTAAGTGATATAGCTTCAAATGAAGACTCATCAAAGGAGTTAGCTTCAAAATCCTCGCGATACACATGATTTAGCTTCAAATACTAGCGATATAAGTAATGGAGATTCAACTGCATGCGAAACGAACGAGTTAGCTTCAAATCCATGCGAAACACATGATTTAGCTGCAAATCATTACGATGTAGAAGGTTCAGCTTCAAATCCATGCGATTCACAAGATTTAGCTTCAAATCAATGCGATGTAGTAGGTTCAGCTTCAAATCCATGCGACACATATGATTTAGCTTCAAAAGCAGGAGGAACAAACGAGGTAGCTTCAATTCCATGCGAAACAAATGATTTAGCTTCAAATCAATGCGAAGTAGAAGGCGTAGCTTCAAATCCATGCGAAACAAATGGTTTAGCTCCAAATACTTGTGATATACATTACTTAGCTACAACTGCTTGCGAAACTAACGTTTAGCTTCAAATCCATGCGAAACACACGATTTAGCTTCAAATCAATGCGATGTAGTAGGTTCAGCTTCAAATCCATGCGGGACATATGATTTAGCTACAAATACTTGCGATATAAGTGATATAGTTTCAAATGGAGGCGGAACGAACGAGTTAGCTTCAAATCCATGCAAAACACATGATTTAGCTGCAAATCAATGTAATGTAGAAGGTTTAGCTTCAAATCCATGCGAAACACATGATTTAGCTGCAAATCAATGCGATGAAGAAGGTTACGTTCACATCCATGCGATACAAATGATATAGCTTCAAACACTTGGGGTGTAAGTTATATAGCTTCAAATGAAGACTCATCAAAGGAGTAAGCTTCAAAATCCTCGCGATACACATGATTTAGCTTCAAATACTAGCGATATAAGTAATGTAGATTCAACTGCAGGCGAAACGAACGAGTTAGCTTCAAATCCATGCGAAACACATGATTTAGCTGCAAATCATTACGATGTAGAAGGTTTAGCTTCAAAACAATAAGAGGTAGAAGGTTTAGCTTCAAATCAATAGAATGTAGAAGGTTTAGCTTCAAATCAATGCGATGTAGAAGGTTTAGCTTCAAATCAATGCGATGTAGAAGGTTTAGCTTCAAATCAATGCGATGTAGAAGGTTTAGCTTCAAATCTATACGAAACACATGATTTAGCTTCAAATCAATTCGAAGGACAAGGCTTAGATTCAAATCCATGCGACACATATGATTTAGCTTCAAAAGCAGGAGGAACAAACGAGGTAGCTTCAATTCCATGCGAAACAAATGATTTAGCTTCAAATCAATGCGAAGTAGAAGGCGTAGCTTCAAATCCATGCGAAACAAATGGTTTAGCTACAAATACTTGTGATATACATTACTTAGCTACAACTGCATGCGAAACTAACGTTTAGCTTCAAATCCATGCGAAACACACGATTTAGCTTCAAATCAATGCGATGTAGTAGGTTCAGCTTCAAATCCATGCGGGACATATGATTTAGCTTCAAATACTTGCGATATAAGTGATATAGTTTCAAATGGAGGCGAAACGAACGAGTTAGCTTCAAATCCATGCAAAACACATGATTTAGCTGCAAATCAATGTAATGTAGAAGGTTTAGCTTCAAATCCAAGCGATACACAAGATTTAGCTTCAAATCAATGCGATGTAGAAGGATCAGCTTCAAATCCATGCGTCAAATATGATTTAGCTTCAAATACTTGCGATATAAGTGATATAGCTTTAAAAGCTGGAGGAACAAACGAGGTGGCTTCAATTCCATGCGAAACAAGTGATTTAGCTTCAAATCAATGCGTAGTAGAAGGCGTTGCTTCAAATCCATGCGAAACAAATGGTTTAGCTACAAATACTTGTGATATACATTATTCAGCTACAACTGCATGCGAAACAAACGAGTTAGCTTCAAATCCATGCGATACACATGATTTAGCTGCAAATCAATGCAATGAAGAAGGTTTAGCTTCAAATCCATGCGAAACAAATGATATAGCTTCAAACACTTGGGGTATAAGTGATATAGCTTCAAATGAAGACTAATCAAACGAGTTAGCTTCAAAATCCACGCGATACACATGATTTAGCTTCAAATACTTGCGATATAAGTGATCTAGCTTCAAATAGAGGCGAATCGAACGAGTTAGCTTCAAATCCATGCGAAACACATGATTCAGCTGCAAATCAATGCGATGTAGAAGGTTCAGCTTCAAATCCATGCGATTCACAAGATTTAGCTTCAAATCAATGCGATGTAGTAGGTTCAGCTTCAAATCCATGCGACACATATGATTTAGCTTCAAAAGCAGGAGGAACAAACGAGGTAGCTTCAATTCCATGCGAAACAAATGATTTAGCTTCAAATCAATGCGAAGTAGAAGGCGTAGCTTCAAATCCATGCGAAACAAATGGTTTAGCTACAAATACTTGTGATATACATTACTTAGCTACAACTGCATGCGAAACTAACGTTTAGCTTCAAATCCATGCGAAACACACGATTTAGCTTCAAATCAATGCGATGTAGTAGGTTCAGCTTCAAATCCATGCGTGACATATGATTTAGCTACAAATACTTGCGATATAAGTGATATAGTTTCAAATGGAGGCGGAACGAACGAGTTAGCTTCAAATCCATGCAAAACACGTGATTTAGCTGCAAATCAATGTAATGTAGAAGGTTTAGCTTCAAATCCATGGGAAACACATGATTTAGCTGCAAATCAATGCGATGAAGAAGGTTACGTTCACATCCATGCGATACAAATGATATAGCTTCAAACACTTGGGGTGTAAGTGATAAAGCTTCAAATGAAGACTCATCAAAGGAGTTAGCTTCAAAATCCTCGCGATACACATGATTTAGCTTCAAATACTAGCGATATAAGTAATGTAGATTCAACTGCAGGCGAAACGAACGAGTTAGCTTCAAATCCATGCGAAACACATGATTTAGCTGCAAATCAATAGAATGTAGAAGGTTTAGCTTCAAAACAATAAGAGGTAGAAGGTTTAGCTTCAAATCAATGCGATGTAGAAGGTTTAGCTTCAAATCTATACGAAACACATGATTTAGCTTCAAATCAATTCGAAGGACAAGGCTTAGATTCAAATCCATGCGACACATATGATTTAGCTTCAAAAGCAGGAGGAACAAACGAGGTAGCTTCAATTCCATGCGAAACAAATGATTTAGCTTCAAATCAATGCGAAGTAGAAGGCGTAGCTTCAAATCCATGCGAAACAAATGGTTTAGCTACAAATACTTGTGATATACATTACTTAGCTACAACTGCATGCGAAACTAACGTTTAGCTTCAAATCCATGCGAAACACACGATTTAGCTTCAAATCAATGCGATGTAGTAGGTTCAGCTTCAAATCCATGCGGGACATATGATTTAGCTTCAAATACTTGCGATATAAGTGATATAGTTTCAAATGGAGGCGAAACGAACGAGTTAGCTTCAAATCCATGCAAAACACATGATTTAGCTTCAAATCCATGGGATGTAGAAGGTTTAGCTTCAAATCCATGCGAAACACATTATTTAGCTGCAAATCAATGCGATGTAGAAGGATCAGCTTCAAATCCATGCGTCAAATATGATTTAGCTTCAAATACTTGCGATATAAGTGATATAGCTTTAAAAGCTGGAGGAACAAACGAGGTGTCTTCAATTCCATGCGAAACAAGTGATTTAGCTTCAAATCAATGCGTAGTAGAAGGCGTTGCTTCAAATCCATGCGAAACAAATGGTTTAGCTACAAATACTTGTGATATACATTATTCAGCTACAACTGCATGCGAAACAAACGAGTTAGCTTCAAATCCATGCGATACACATGATTTAGCTGCAAATCAATGCAATGAAGAAGGTTTAGCTTCAAATCCATGCGAAACAAATGATATAGCTTCAAACACTTGGGGTATAAGTGATATAGCTTCAAATGAAGACTAATCAAACGAGTTAGCTTCAAAATCCACGCGATACACATGATTTAGGTACAAATATTAGCGATATAAGTGATGTAGATTCAACTGCAGGCGAAACGAACGAGTTAGCTTCAAATCCATGATAAACACATGATTCAGCTGCAAATCAATGCGATGAAGAAGGTTTAGCTTCAAATCCATGCGAAAGAAATGATACAGCTTCACATACTTGCGATATAAGTGATCTAGCTTCAAATACAGGCGAATCGAACGAGTTAGCTTCAAATCCATGCGAAACACATGATTTAGCTGCAAATCAATGCGATGAAGAAGGTTTAGCTTCAAATCCATGCGAAACAAATTATATAGCTTGAAACCCTTGGGGTGTAAGTGATATAGCT
Organism: Megalopta genalis; assembly: GCF_051020955.1. NCBI lineage: Eukaryota > Metazoa > Arthropoda > Insecta > Hymenoptera > Halictidae > Megalopta > Megalopta genalis. The sequence continues at coordinate 71,011 of NW_027476613.1, forward strand.
TCAAATGCAGACTAATCAAACGAGTTATCTTCAAAATCCACGCGATACACATGATTTAGCTTCAAAAGCAGGAGGAACAAACGAGGTAGCTTCAATTCCATGCGAAACAAATGATTTAGCTTCAAATCAATGCGAAGTAGAAGGCGTAGCTTCAAATCCATGCGAAACAAATGGTTTAGCTACAAATACTTGTGATATACATTACTTAGCTACAACTGCATGCGAAACTAACGTTTAGCTTCAAATCCATGCGAAACACACGATTTAGCTTCAAATCAATGCGATGTAGTAGGTTCAGCTTCAAATCCATGCGGGACATATGATTTAGCTTCAAATACTTGCGATATAAGTGATATAGTTTCAAATGGAGGCGAAACGAACGAGTTAGCTTCAAATCCATGCAAAACACATGATTTAGCTGCAAATCAATGTAATGTAGAAGGTTTAGCTTCAAATCCAAGCGATACACAAGATTTAGCTTCAAATCAATGCGATGTAGAAGGATCAGCTTCAAATCCATGCGTCAAATATGATTTAGCTTCAAATACTTGCGATATAAGTGATATAGCTTTAAAAGCTGGAGGAACAAACGAGGTGGCTTCAATTCCATGCGAAACAAGTGATTTAGCTTCAAATCAATGCGTAGTAGAAGGCGTTGCTTCAAATCCATGCGAAACAAATGGTTTAGCTACAAATACTTGTGATATACATTATTCAGCTACAACTGCATGCGAAACAAACGAGTTAGCTTCAAATCCATGCGATACACATGATTTAGCTGCAAATCAATGCAATGAAGAAGGTTTAGCTTCAAATCCATGCGAAACAAATGATATAGCTTCAAACACTTGGGGTATAAGTGATATAGCTTCAAATGAAGACTAATCAAACGAGTTAGCTTCAAAATCCACGCGATACACATGATTTAGCTTCAAATACTTGCGATATAAGTGATCTAGCTTCAAATAGAGGCGAATCGAACGAGTTAGCTTCAAATCCATGCGAAACACATGATTCAGCTGCAAATCAATGCGATGTAGAAGGTTCAGCTTCAAATCCATGCGATTCACAAGATTTAGCTTCAAATCAATGCGATGTAGTAGGTTCAGCTTCAAATCCATGCGACACATATGATTTAGCTTCAAAAGCAGGAGGAACAAACGAGGTAGCTTCAATTCCATGCGAAACAAATGATTTAGCTTCAAATCAATGCGAAGTAGAAGGCGTAGCTTCAAATCCATGCGAAACAAATGGTTTAGCTACAAATACTTGTGATATACATTACTTAGCTACAACTGCATGCGAAACTAACGTTTAGCTTCAAATCCATGCGAAACACACGATTTAGCTTCAAATCAATGCGATGTAGTAGGTTCAGCTTCAAATCCATGCGTGACATATGATTTAGCTACAAATACTTGCGATATAAGTGATATAGTTTCAAATGGAGGCGGAACGAACGAGTTAGCTTCAAATCCATGCAAAACACGTGATTTAGCTGCAAATCAATGTAATGTAGAAGGTTTAGCTTCAAAACCATGGGAAACACATGATTTAGCTGCAAATCAATGCGATGAAGAAGGTTACGTTCACATCCATGCGATACAAATGATATAGCTTCAAACACTTGGGGTGTAAGTGATAAAGCTTCAAATGAAGACTCATCAAAGGAGTTAGCTTCAAAATCCTCGCGATACACATGATTTAGCTTCAAATACTAGCGATATAAGTAATGTAGATTCAACTGCAGGCGAAACGAACGAGTTAGCTTCAAATCCATGCGAAACACATGATTTAGCTGCAAATCAATAGAATGTAGAAGGTTTAGCTTCAAAACAATAAGAGGTAGAAGGTTTAGCTTCAAATCAATGCGATGTAGAAGGTTTAGCTTCAAATCTATACGAAACACATGATTTAGCTTCAAATCAATTCGAAGGACAAGGCTTAGATTCAAATCCATGCGACACATATGATTTAGCTTCAAAAGCAGGAGGAACAAACGAGGTAGCTTCAATTCCATGCGAAACAAATGATTTAGCTTCAAATCAATGCGATGTAGAAGGCGTAGCTTCAAATCCATGCGAAACAAATGGTTTAGCTACAAATACTTGTGATACACATTACTTAGCTACAACTGCATGCGAAACTAACGTTTAGCTTCAAATCCATGCGAAACACACGATTTAGCTTCAAATCAATGCGATGTAGTAGGTTCAGCTTCAAATCCATGCGGGACATATGATTTAGCTTCAAATACTTGCGATATAAGTGATATAGTTTCAAATGGAGGCGAAACGAACGAGTTAGCTTCAAATCCATGCAAAACACATGATTTAGCTGCAAATCAATGTAATGTAGAAGGTTTAGCTTCAAATCCAAGCGATACACAAGATTTAGCTTCAAATCAATGCGATGTAGAAGGATCAGCTTCAAATCCATGCGTCAAATATGATTTAGCTTCAAATACTTGCGATATAAGTGATATAGCTTTAAAAGCTGGAGGAACAAACGAGGTGTCTTCAATTCCATGCGAAACAAGTGATTTAGCTTCAAATCAATGCGTCGTAGAAGGCGTTGCTTCAAATCCATGCGAAACAAATGGTTTAGCTACAAATACTTGTGATATACATTATTCAGCTACAACTGCATGCGAAACAAACGAGTTAGCTTCAAATCCATGCGATACACATGATTTAGCTGCAAATCAATGCAATGAAGAAGGTTTAGCTTCAAATCCATGCGAAACAAATGATATAGCTTCAAACACTTGGGGTATAAGTGATATAGCTTCAAATGAAGACTAATCAAACGAGTTAGCTTCAAAATCCACGCGATACACATGATTTAGGTACAAATATTAGCGATATAAGTGATGTAGATTCAACTGCAGGCGAAACGAACGAGTTAGCTTCAAATCCATGATAAACACATGATTCAGCTGCAAATCAATGCGATGAAGAAGGTTTAGCTTCAAATCCATGCGAAAGAAATGATACAGCTTCACATACTTGCGATATAAGTGATCTAGCTTCAAATACAGGCGAATCGAACGAGTTAGCTTCAAATCCATGCGAAACACATGATTTAGCTGCAAATCAATGCGATGAAGAAGGTTTAGCTTCAAATCCATGCGAAACAAATTATATAGCTTGAAACCCTTGGGGTGTAAGTGATATAGCTTCAAATGCAGACTAATCAAACGAGTTATCTTCAAAATCCACGCGATACACATGATTTAGCTTCAAATACTTGCGATATAAGTGATGTAGGTTCAACTGCAGGCGAAACGAAAGAGTTAGCTTCAAATCCATGCCAAACACATGATTTAGCTGCAAATCATTGCCATGCAGAAGGTTTTGCTTGATATCCATGCCAAACACATGATTTATATTCAAATCCATGGGATGTAGAAGGTTTAGCTTCAAATCCATGCGAAACACATTATTTAGCTGCAAATCAGTGCGAAGTAGAAGGCTCAGGTTCAAATCCATGCGATTCAAATGGTTCATCTTCAAATACTTGTGAAAGACATGATTTACCTTCAACTGTATGCGAAACACATGATTTAGCTTCAAATCAATGCGTTGTAGAAGGTTTAGATTCAAATCCATGCACAACACGTGATTTAACTTCCAATTAATGCGAAGTAGAAGGCTTAGCTTCAAATCCATGCGAATCAAATGGTTTAGCTTCAAATACTGGTGATATACGTTATTTAGATTTAACTGCATGCGCAACGAACGAGTTAGCTTAAAATCTATGCAAAACACATGATTTAGCTGCAAATCAATGTGATTTAGAAGGTTTAGCTTCAAATCCATGCGATACACAAGATTTAGCTTCATATCAATGCGATGTAGAAGGTTCAGCTTCAAATCGACACGAAACACATGATTCAGCTGCAAATCAATGCGATGTAGAAGGTTTAGCTTCAAATTATGCGAAACACATGATTTAGCTTCAAATACTTGCGATATAAGTGATCTAGCTTCAAATACAGGCGAATCGAACGAGTTAGCTTCAAATCCATGCGAAACACATGATTCAGCTGCAAATCAATGCGATGTAGAAGGTTCAGCTTCAAATCCATGCGAAGCACATGATTCAGCTGCAAATCAATGCGATGTAGAAGGTTTAGTTTCAAATCCATGCGAAACACATTATTTAGCTGCAAATCAGTGCGAAGTAGAAGGCTCGGGTTCAAATCAATGCGATTCAAATGGTTCATCTTCAAATACTTGTGAAAGATATGATTTAGCTACAACTGCATGCAAAACACATGATTTAGCTTCAAATCAATGCGATGTAGAAGGTTTAGCTTCAAATCCATGCAAAACACATGATTTAACTTCCAATTAATGCGAAGTAGAAGGCTTAGCTGCAAATCTATGCGAATCAAATGGTTTAGCTTCAAATACTTGTGATATACATTATTTAGATTGAACTGCATGCGCAACGAACGAGTTAGCTTCAAATCCATGCGAAACACATGATTTAGCTGCAAATCAATGCGATGAAGAATGTTTAGCTTCAAATCCATGCGAAAGAAATGATATAGCTTCAAATACTTGCGATATAAGTGATCTAGCTTCAAATACAGGCGAATCGAACGAGTTAGCTTCAAATCCATGCGAAACACATGATTCAGCTGCAAATCAATGCGATGTAGAAGGTTCAGCCTCAAATCCATGCGATACAAAACATTTAGCTTCAAATCAATGCGATGTAGTAGGTTCAGCTTCAAATCCATGCGGCACATATGATTTAGATTCAAATACTTGCATTATAAGTGACATAGTTTCAAATGGAGGCGAAATGAACGAGTTAGCTGCAAATCCATGCGAGACACATGACTTAGCTTCAAATCAATGCGATGTAGAAGGTTTAGCTTCGAAACCACGCGAAACATATGATTTAGCTTCAAACACTCGGGGTATAAGTGATATAGCTTCAAATGCAGACTAATCAAACGAGTTAGCTTCAAAATCCAAGCGATACACATGATTTAGCTTCAAATATTAGCGATATTATTGATGTAGATTCAACTGCAGGCGAAACGAACGAGTTAGCTTCAAATCCATGCGATACACATGATTCAGCTGCAAATCAATGCGATGTAGAAGGTTCAGCTTCAAATCGACTCGAAACACATGATTCAGCTGCAAATCAATGCGATGTAGAAGGTTTAGCTTCAAATCATGCGAAACACATGATTTAGCTTCAAATACTTGCGATATAAGTGATCTAGCTTCAAATACAGGCGAATCGAACGAGTTAGCTTCAAATCCATGCGAAATACATGATTCAGCTGCAAATCAATGCGATGTAGAAGGTTCAGCTTCAAATCCATGCGAAACACATGATTCAGCTGCAAATCAATCCGGTGTAGAAGGTTTAGCTTCAAATCCATGCGAAACACATTATTTAGCTGCAAATCAGTGCGAAGTAGAAGGCTCGGGTTCAAATCAATGCGATTCAAATGGTTCATCTTCAAATACTTGTGAAAGATATGATTTAGATTCAACTGCATGCGAAACACATGATTTAGCTTCAAATCAATGCGATGTAGAAGGTTTAGCTTCAAATCCATGCAAAAAACGTGATTTAACTTCCAATTAATGCGAAGTAGAAGGCTTAGCTTCAAATCCATGCGAATCAAATGGTTTAGCTTCAAATACATGTGATATACGTTATTTAGATTGAACTGCATGCGCAACGAACGAGTTAGCTTCAAATCCATGCGAAACACATGATTTAGCTGCAAATCAATGCGATGTAGAAGGTTCAGCTTCAAATCCATGCGAAACACATGATTCAGCTGCAAATCAATGCGATGAAGAAGGTTTAGCTTCAAATCCATGCGAAACAAATGATATAGCTTCAAACACTTGGGGTGTAAGTGATATAGCTTCAAATGAAGACTAATCAAAGGAGTTAGCTTCAAAATCCTCGCGATACACATGATTTAGCTTCAAATACTAGCGATATAAGTAATGTAGATTCAACTGCAGGCGAAACGAACGAGTTAGCTTCAAATCCATGCGAAACACATGATTTAACTGCAAATCATTGCAATGTAGAAGGTTTAGCTTCAAAACCACGCGAAACATATAATTTAGCTTCAAACACTTGGGGTAAAAGTGATATAGCTTCAAATGCAGACTAATCAAACGAGTTAGCTTCAAAATCCCAGCGATACACATGATTTAGCTTCAAATCAATGTGATGTAGAAGGCTTAGCTTCAAATCCATGCGATACACATGATTAAGCTTCAAATCAATGCGATGTAGATGGTTTGCTTCAAATTCATGCGACACACACGATTAATCTTCAAATCAATGCGATGTAGAAGGTTTAGCTTCAAATCCATGCAAAACACGTGATTTAACTTCCAATTAATGCGAAGTAGAAGGCTTAGCTTCAAATCCATGCGAATCAAATGGTTTAGCTTCAAATACTTGTGATATACGTTATTTAGATTGAACTGCATGCGCAACGAACGAGTTAGCTTCAAATCCATGCGAAACACATGATTTAGCTGCAAATCAATGCGATGAAGAAGGTTTAGCTTCAAATCCATGCGAAACAAATGATATAGCTTCAAACACTTGGGGTGTAAGTGATATAGATTCAAATGAAGACTAATCAACGGAGTTAGCTTCAAAATCCTCGCGATACACATGATTTAGCTTCAAATACTAGCGATATAAGTAATGTAGATTCAACTGCAGGCGAAACGAACGAGTTAGCTTCAAATCAATGCGAAACACATGATTTGGCTGTAAATCATTGCGATGTAGAAGGTTTAGCTTCAAAACAATAAGAGGTAGAAGGTTTAGCTTCAAATCAATAGAATGTAGAAGATTCAGCTTCAAATCAATGCGATGTAGAAGGTTTAGCTTCAAATCCATGCGATACACAAGATTTAGCTTCAAATCAAGACGATGTAGTAGGTTCAGCTTCAAATCCATGCGGCACATATGTTTTAGCTTCAAATAGTTGCGATATAAGTGATATAGTTTCAAATGGAGGCGAAACGAACGAGTAAGCTTCAAATCCATGCGAAACACATGATTTAGCTGCAAATCAATGCGATATAGAAGGTTTAGCTTCAAATCCACGCGATACACTAGATTTAGCTTCAAATCAATGCGATGTAGAAGGTTCTGCTTCAAATCGATACGACACATATGATTTAGCTTCAAATACTTGCGATATTCGTTATTTAGATTTAACTGCATGCGCAACGAACGAGGTAGCTTCAAATCAATGCGTTGTAGAAGGTTTAGATTCAAATCCATGCAAAACACGTGATTTAAATTCCAATTAATGCGAAGTAGAAGGCTTAGCTTCAAATCCATGCGAATCAAATGGTTTAGCTTCAAATAATGGTGATATACGTTATTTAGATTTAACTGCATGCGCAACGAACGAGTTAGCTTCACATCAATGCGAAACACATGATTTAGCTGCAAATCAATCCGATGAAGAAGGTTTAGCTTCAAATCCATGCGAAACAAATGATATATCTTCAAACACTGGGGGTGTAAGTGATATAGCTTCAAATGAAGACTAATCAAACGAGTTAGCTTCAAAATCCACGCGATACACATGATTTAGCTTCAAATACTAGCGATATAAGTAATGTAGATTCAACTGCAGGAGAAACGAACGAGTTAGCTTCAAATCAATGCGAAACACATGATTTGGCTGTAAATCATTGCGATGTAGAAGGTTTAGCTTCAAATCCATGCGAAACAAATGGTTTAGCTACAAATACTTGTGATATACATTACTTAGCTACAACTGCATGCGAAACTAACGTTTAGCTTCAAATCCATGCGAAAACACACGATTTAGCTTCAAATCAAAGCGATGTAGTAGGTTCAGCTTCAAATCCATACGGCACATATGATTTAGCTTCAAATACTAGCGATATAAGTGACATAGTTTCAAATGGAGGCGAAACGAACGAGTTAGCTTCAAATCCATGCGAAACATATGATTTAGCTGCAAATCAATGCGATGTAGAAGGTTTAGCATCAAAACAATAAGAGGTAGAAGGTTTAGCTTCAAATCAATAGAATGTAGAAGGTTTAGGTTCAAATCAATGCGATGTAGAAGGTTTAGCTTCAAATCAATGCGATGTAGAAGGTTTAGCTTCAAATCTATACGAAACACATGATTTAGCTTCAAATCAATTCGAAGGACAAGGCTTAGATTCAAATCCATGCGACACATATGATTTAGCTTCAAAAGCAGGAGGAACAAACGAGGTAGCTTCAATTCCATGCGAAACAAATGATTTAGCTTCAAATCAATGCGAAGTAGAAGGCGTTGCTTGAAATATATGCGAAACAAATGGTTTAGCTACAAATACTTGTGATATACATTATTCAGCTACAACTGCATGCGAAACAAACGAGTTAGCTTCAAATCCATGCGAAACACACGATTTAGCTTCAAATCAATGCGATGTAGATGGTTTAGCTTCAAATCCAAACGAAACACATGATTTAGCTTCAAATACTTGCGATATAAGTGATCTAGCTTCAAATACAGGCGAAACGAACGAGTTAGCTTCAAATCCATGCGAAATGCATGATTCAGCTGCAAATCTATGCGATGCAGAAGGTTTAGCTTGATATCCATGCCAAACACATGATTTATATTCAAATCCATGGGATGTAGAAGGTTTAGCTTCAAATCCATGCGCAACACATTATTTAGCTGCAAATCAGTGCGAAGTAGAAGGCTCAGGTTCAAATCCATGCGATTCAAATGGTTCATCTTCAAATACTTGTGAAAGACATGATTTACCTTCAACTGTATGCGAAACACATGATTTAGCTTCAAATCAATGCGTTGTAGAAGGTTTAGATTCAAATCCATGCACAACACGTGATTTAACTTCCAATTAATGCGAAGTAGAAGGCTTAGCTTCAAATCCATGCGAATCAAATGGTTTAGCTTCAAATACTGGTGATATACGTTATTTAGATTTAACTGCATGCGCAACGAACGAGTTAGCTTAAAATCTATGCAAAACACATGATTTAGCTGCAAATCAATGTGATTTAGAAGGTTTAGCTTCAAATCCATGCGATACACAAGATTTAGCTTCATATCAATGCGATGTAGAAGGTTCAGCTTCAATCGACTCGAAACACATGATTCAGCTGCAAATCAATGCGATGTAGAAGGTTTAGCTTCAAATTATGCGAAACACATGATTTAGCTTCAAATACTTGCGATATAAGTGATCTAGCTTCAAATACAGGCGAATCGAACGAGTTAGCTTCAAATCCATGCGAAACACATGATTCAGCTGCAAATCAATGCGATGTAGAAGGTTCAGCTTCAAATCCATGCGAAGCACATGATTCAGCTGCAAATCAATGCGATGTAGAAGGTTTAGTTTCAAATCCATGCGAAACACATTATTTAGCTGCAAATCAGTGCGAAGTAGAAGGCTCGGGTTCAAATCAATGCGATTCAAATGGTTCATCTTCAAATACTTGTGAAAGATATGATTTAGCTTCAACTGCATGCGAAACACATGATTTAGCTTCAAATCAATGCGATGTAGAAGGTTTAGCTTCAAATCCATGCAAAACACATGATTTAACTTCCAATTAATGCGAAGTAGAAGGCTTAGCTGCAAATCTATGCGAATCAAATGGTTTAGCTTCAAATACTTGTGATATACATTATTTAGATTGAACTGCATGCGCAACGAACGAGTTAGCTTCAAATCCATGCGAAACACATGATTTAGCTGCAAATCAATGCGATGAAGAATGTTTAGCTTCAAATCCATGCGAAAGAAATGATATAGCTTCAAATACTTGCGATATAAGTGATCTAGCTTCAAATACAGGCGAATCGAACGAGTTAGCTTCAAATCCATGCGAAACACATGATTCAGCTGCAAATCAATGCGATGTAGAAGGTTCAGCCTCAAATCCATGCGATACAAAACATTTAGCTTCAAATCAATGCGATGTAGTAGGTTCAGCTTCAAATCCATGCGGCACATATGATTTAGATTCAAATACTTGCATTATAAGTGACATAGTTTCAAATGGAGGCGAAATGAACGAGTTAGCTGCAAATCCATGCGAGACACATGACTTAGCTTCAAATCAATGCGATGTAGAAGGTTTAGCTTCGAAACCACGCGAAACATATGATTTAGCTTCAAACACTCGGGGTATAAGTGATATAGCTTCAAATGCAGACTAATCAAACGAGTTAGCTTCAAAATCCAAGCGATACACATGATTTAGCTTCAAATATTAGCGATATTATTGATGTAGATTCAACTGCAGGCGAAACGAACGAGTTAGCTTCAAATCCATGCGATACACATGATTCAGCTGCAAATCAATGCGATGTAGAAGGTTCAGCTTCAAATCGACTCGAAACACATGATTCAGCTGCAAATCAATGCGATGTAGAAGGTTTAGCTTCAAATCATGCGAAACACATGATTTAGCTTCAAATACTTGCGATATAAGTGATCTAGCTTCAAATACAGGCGAATCGAACGAGTTAGCTTGAAATCCATGCGAAATACATGATTCAGCTGCAAATCAATGCGATGTAGAAGGTTCAGCTTCAAATCCATGCGAAACACATGATTCAGCTGCAAATCAATCCGGTGTAGAAGGTTTAGCTTCAAATCCATGCGAAACACATTATTTAGCTGCAAATCAGTGCGAAGTAGAAGGCTCGGGTTCAAATCAATGCGATTCAAATGGTTCATCTTCAAATACTTGTGAAAGATATGATTTAGATTCAACTGCATGCGAAACACATGATTTAGCTTCAAATCAATGCGATGTAGAAGGTTTAGCTTCAAATCCATGCAAAAAACGTGATTTAACTTCCAATTAATGCGAAGTAGAAGGCTTAGCTTCAAATCCATGCGAATCAAATGGTTTAGCTTCAAATACATGTGATATACGTTATTTAGATTGAACTGCATGCGCAACGAACGAGTTAGCTTCAAATCCATGCGAAACACATGATTTAGCTGCAAATCAATGCGATGTAGAAGGTTCAGCTTCAAATCCATGCGAAACACATGATTCAGCTGCAAATCAATGCGATGAAGAAGGTTTAGCTTCAAATCCATGCGAAACAAATGATATAGCTTCAAACACTTGGGGTGTAAGTGATATAGCTTCAAATGAAGACTAATCAAAGGAGTTAGCTTCAAATCCTCGCGATACACATGATTTAGCTTCAAATACTAGCGATATAAGTAATGTAGATTCAACTGCAGGCGAAACGAACGAGTTAGCTTCAAATCCATGCGAAACACATGATTTAACTGCAAATCATTGCAATGTAGAAGGTTTAGCTTCAAAACCACGCGAAACATATAATTTAGCTTCAAACACTTGGGGTAAAAGTGATATAGCTTCAAATGCAGACTAATCAAACGAGTTAGCTTCAAAATCCCAGCGATACACATGATTTAGCTTCAAATCAATGTGATGTAGAAGGCTTAGCTTCAAATCCATGCGATACACATGATTAAGCTTCAAATCAATGCGATGTAGAAGGTTTAGCTTCAAATCCATGCAAAACACGTGATTTAACTTCCAATTAATGCTTAGTAGAAGGCTTAGCTTCAAATCCATGCGAATCAAATGGTTTAGCTTCAAATACTTGTGATATACGTTATTTAGATTGAACTGCATGCGCAACGAACGAGTTAGCTTCAAATCCATGCGAAACACATGATTTAGCTGCAAATCAATGCGATGAAGAAGGTTTAGCTTCAAATCCATGCGAAACAAATGATATAGCTTCAAACACTTGGGGTGTAAGTGATATAGATTCAAATGAAGACTAATCAACGGAGTTAGCTTCAAAATCCTCGCGATACACATGATTTAGCTTCAAATACTAGCGATATAAGTAATGTAGATTCAACTGCAGGCGAAACGAACGAGTTAGCTTCAAATCAATGCGAAACACATGATTTGGCTGTAAATCATTGCGATGTAGAAGGTTTAGCTTCAAAACAATAAGAGGTAGAAGGTTTAGCTTCAAATCAATAGAATGTAGAAGATTCAGCTTCAAATCAATGCGATGTAGAAGGTTTAGCTTCAAATCCATGCGATACACAAGATTTAGCTTCAAATCAAGACGATGTAGTAGGTTCAGCTTCAAATCCATGCGGCACATATGTTTTAGCTTCAAATAGTTGCGATATAAGTGATATAGTTTCAAATGGAGGCGAAACGAACGAGTAAGCTTCAAATCCATGCGAAACACATGATTTAGCTGCAAATCAATGCGATATAGAAGGTTTAGCTTCAAATCCACGCGATACACTAGATTTAGCTTCAAATCAATGCGATGTAGAAGGTTCTGCTTCAAATCGATACGACACATATGATTTAGCTTCAAATACTTGCGATATTCGTTATTTAGATTTAACTGCATGCGCAACGAACGAGGTAGCTTCAAATCAATGCGTTGTAGAAGGTTTAGATTCAAATCCATGCAAAACACGTGATTTAAATTCCAATTAATGCGAAGTAGAAGGCTTAGCTTCAAATCCATGCGAATCAAATGGTTTAGCTTCAAATAATGGTGATATACGTTATTTAGATTTAACTGCATGCGCAACGAACGAGTTAGCTTCACATCAATGCGAAACACATGATTTAGCTGCAAATCAATCCGATGAAGAAGGTTTAGCTTCAAATCCATGCGAAACAAATGATATATCTTCAAACACTGGGGGTGTAAGTGATATAGCTTCAAATGAAGACTAATCAAACGAGTTAGCTTCAAAATCCACGCGATACACATGATTTAGCTTCAAATACTAGCGATATAAGTAATGTAGATTCAACTGCAGGAGAAACGAACGAGTTAGCTTCAAATCAATGCGAAACACATGATTTGGCTGTAAATCATTGCGATGTAGAAGGTTTAGCTTCAAATCCATGCGAAACAAATGGTTTAGCTACAAATACTTGTGATATACATTACTTAGCTACAACTGCATGCGAAACTAACGTTTAGCTTCAAATCCATGCGAAACACACGATTTAGCTTCAAATCAAAGCGATGTAGTAGGTTCAGCTTCAAATCCATACGGCACATATGATTTAGCTTCAAATACTAGCGATATAAGTGACATAGTTTCAAATGGAGGCGAAACGAACGAGTTAGCTTCAAATCCATGCGAAACATATGATTTAGCTGCAAATCAATGCGATGTAGAAGGTTTAGCATCAAAACAATAAGAGGTAGAAGGTTTAGCTTCAAATCAATAGAATGTAGAAGGTTTAGGTTCAAATCAATGCGATGTAGAAGGTTTAGCTTCAAATCAATGCGATGTAGAAGGTTTAGCTTCAAATCTATACGAAACACATGATTTAGCTTCAAATCAATTCGAAGGACAAGGCTTAGATTCAAATCCATGCGACACATATGATTTAGCTTCAAAAGCAGGAGGAACAAACGAGGTAGCTTCAATTCCATGCGAAACAAATGATTTAGCTTCAAATCAATGCGAAGTAGAAGGCGTTGCTTGAAATATATGCGAAACAAATGGTTTAGCTACAAATACTTGTGATATACATTATTCAGCTACAACTGCATGCGAAACAAACGAGTTAGCTTCAAATCCATGCGAAACACACGATTTAGCTTCAAATCAATGCGATGTAGATGGTTTAGCTTCAAATCCAAACGAAACACATGATTTAGCTTCAAATACTTGCGATATAAGTGATCTAGCTTCAAATACAGGCGAAACGAACGAGTTAGCTTCAAATCCATGCGAAATGCATGATTCAGCTGCAAATCTATGCGATGCAGAAGGTTTAGCTTGATATCCATGCCAAACACATGATTTATATTCAAATCCATGGGATGTAGAAGGTTTAGCTTCAAATCCATGCGCAACACATTATTTAGCTGCAAATCAGTGCGAAGTAGAAGGCTCAGGTTCAAATCCATGCGATTCAAATGGTTCATCTTCAAATACTTGTGAAAGACATGATTTAGCTTCAACTGCATGCGAAACACATGATTTAGCTTCAAATCAATGCGTTGTAGAAGGTTTAGATTCAAATCCATGCAAAACACGTGATTTAACTTCCAATTAATGTGAAGCAGAAGGCTTAGCTTCAAATCCATGCGAATCAAATGGTTTAGCTTCAAATCCATGCGATACAAATGATATAGCTTCAAACACTTGGGGTGTAAGTGATATAGATTCAAATGAAGACTAATCAACGGAGTTAGCTTCAAATCCAAGCGGCATACATGATTCAGCTTCAAATTCATGCGAAGTAGAAGGCTTAGCTTCAAATCCATCCGAAAAGAATGGTTTAGCTTCAAATACTTGTTTTATACATGATTTAGATTCAACTGCATGCGAAACAAACGAGATAGCTTCAAATCCAACCGAAACACATGATTTAGGTTTAATCAATGCGAAGTAGAGGACTTAGCTTCAAATCCATGCGAATCAAATGGTTTAGCTTCAAATACATGTGATATACGTGATTTATCTTCAAATGCAGGCGAAGAGAAAGAGTTAGCTTCAAATCCATGCGAAACACATGATTGAACTTCAAATTCATGCGAAACACATGGTTTAACTTAATAATGAAGCGAAACGGATGGATTTGATTCAGATAGTTGTGATAAACATGATTTAGCTTCAAATGCAGACGAAAAAAACGAGTTAGCTTCAAATCCAAGGGAAACACATGATTTAACTTCAAATCAATGCGAAGTAGAAGGCTTATAATAAAATCCATGCAAGTCAAATGGTTTAGCTTCAACTTCTTGTGATATACATGGTTTAGCTCCGAACCATGCGAAACAAATGATTTAGCTTCAAATCAATGCGAAGTAGAAGACTTATCTTCAAATCCGTGCGAAAGGAAAGATTTAGCTTCAAATACTTGCGAATATAATTGATACAGCTTCAAATGCAGGCGAAACAAACGAGTTAGCTTCAAATCCGTGAGAAACACTTGATTTAGCTTCAAATCAATGCGTCGTAGAAGGCTTAGTTTCAAATCAATGCGGAGCAAATGATTTAGCTTCAAATACTTGTGATATAAGTGATATAGATTCAACTGCAGACGATACGATCGAGTTAGCTTCAAATCCATGCACTACACATGATTTAGCTTCAAATCATAGCGAAGTTGAAGGCTTAGCTTCAAATACATGAGAAACAAATGATTTATCTTCAGATAATTGCGATATATGTGATATAGATTCAAATGCACGCGGTACAATCGAGTTAGATTCAAGTCCATGCGAATCACGTGATTTGGCTTCAAATCAACGCGAAGTAGAAGGCTTAGCTTCAAACCCATGCGCATCGAATGAATAAGTTTCAAATACTTGTGATATACATGATTTAGATTCAACTGTTTGCGAAACAAACGAGTTAGCTTCAAATCCAAGCGAAACACATGATTTAGCTTCAAATTAATGCGAATCACATGGTTTAGCTTCATAGTTTCATATTCTTGCTAAACAGATGGTTTAGATTCAGATACTTGTGATAAACATGATTTAGCTTTTACTGCATGCGAAACAAACGAGTTAGCTTCAAATCCAAGAGAAACACATGATTTAGCATCAAATCAATGCGAAGTAGATGGCTTAGCTTCAAATCCATGCGCACCGAATGAATAAGTTTCAAATACTTGTGATATACATGATTTAGCTTCAACTGCATGCGAAACAAACGAGTTAGCTTCAAATCCAAGCGAAACACATGATTTAGCCTCAAATTAATGTGAATCACATGGTTTAGCTTCATAGTTTCATATTCTTGCTAAACAGATGGTTTAGATTCAGATACTTGTGATATACATGATTTAGCTTTTACAGCATGCGCAACAAACGAGTTATCTTCAAATCCAAGCGAAACACATGATTTAGCATCAACTCATGCAGGCGAGACGATCGAGTTAGCTTCTAATACATGCGAAGTAGAAGGTTTTTCTTCAAATCCTTGCGAAACAAATGGTTTAGCTTCAGATACTTGTGATATACATGATTTTGATTCAAATGCAGGCGAAATAAACAAGTTGGCTTCAAATCCATGCGAAACACATGATTTAGCGTCAAATTCATGCAAAGTAGAAGACTTAGCTTCAAATAAATGCGAATCAAAAGGTTTAGCTTATAATGCTTGTGATATCCATGATTTAGCATCAAATGAATGCGAAACATACGAGTTAGCTTCAAATCCAAGGGAAACACATGATTTAACTTCAAATCAATGCGAAGTAGAAGGCTCAGCTTCAAATCCAAGCGAAACAAATGGATTAGATTCAAATACTTGTGAATATATGTAATATAGCTTCTAATGCAGGCGAAACAAACGAGTTAGCTTCAAATCCATGCGTAACACATTATTTAGCTTGAAGTCAGAGCGAAGAAGATGGCTTAGCTTCAAATCAATGCGAAACAAATGATATACCTTCCAATACTTGCGATAGAAATGAAATAGCTTCAAATGCAGGCGAAAGACATGGTTTAGATTCAAATACTGATGATATACATAATTTAGCTTCAACTGCATGCGAAACAGACGAGTTAGCTTGAAATCCAAGCGAAACACATGATTTAGTTTCAAATCAATGCGAAACAAATGATTTAGCATCAGATACTTGCGATATAAGTGATATAGTTTCAAATGCTGGCGAACCAAACGAGATAGCTTCAAATCCAAGCGAATCACATGTTTTATCTTCAAATCAGTGTGATTTAGAAGGTTTAGCTTCAAATCCATGCGGAACAAACGTATGAGCTTCAAACACTTCGGGTATAGGTGATATAGCTTCAGCTGCATGCGAAACAGACGAGTTAGTTTCAGGTCCATGCGAAACACATGATTTAGCTGCAGATACTCGCGATATAAACGATATAGCTTCAAATGCAGGCGAAACAGACGAGTTAGCTACAAATCCATGTGAAACACATGATTTAGCTTCAAATCATTGCGAAGTAAGAGGCTTGGCTTCTAATCCATGCGGAACAAATGGCTTAGCTTCAAACACTTGTGATATACGCGATTTAGTTTCAACTGCATGCGAAACAAACGTGTTAGTTTCAAATCCATGCGAAACACATGATTTAGTTTCAAATCAATGCGAACTAGAAGGCTTAGCTTCAAATTCATGCGAATCAAATGTTTTAGCTTCAAATACTGGTGATATACATGATTTAGCTTCAACTGCATGCGAAACAAACGAGTTAGCTTCAAATCCAAGCGAAACACATGATTTAGCTTGCTATCTATGCGATGTAGAAGGCTTAGCTTCAAATACGTGCGAAACAAATGATTTAGCTTCAAATACATGTGATATACATGATTTATCTTCAAATTCAGGCGAAGCAAATGGTTTAGCTTCAAATACTTGTGATATACATTATTTAGATTGAACTGAATGCGCAACGAACGAGTTAGCTTCAAATCCATGCGAAAAACATGATTTAGCTGCAAATCAATGCGATGAAGAAGGTTTAGCTTCAAATCCACGCGAAACATATGATTTAGCTTCAAACACTTGGGGTATAAGTGATATAGCTTCAAATGCAGACTAATCAAACGAGTTAGCTTCAAAATCCACGCGATACACATGATTTAGCTTCAAATGCTTGCGATATAAGTGATGTAGAATCAACTGCAGGCGAAACGAACGAGTTAGCTTCAAATCCATTCAAAACTCATGATTTAGCAGCAAATCAATGTGATATAGTAGGTTTAGTTTCAAATCCATGCGATACACAAGATATAGCTTCAAATCAATGCGATGTAGTAGGCTCAGCTTCAAATCCATGCGATATAAGTGATATAGCTTCAAAAGCAGGAGGAACAAACGAGGTAGCTTCATTTCCATGCGAAACAAATGATTTAGCTTCAAATCAATGCGTAGTAGAAGGCGTAGCTTCAAATCCATGTGAAACAAATGGTTTAGCTTCAAATCAATGCGATGTAGAAGGTTTAGCTTCAAATCCATGCGATACACTAGATTTAGCTTCAAATCAATGCGATGTAGAAAGATTAGCTTCAAATCCATGCGAATCAAATGGTTTAGCTTCAAATACTTGTGATATACATTATTTAGCTACAACTGCATGCGAAACTAACGAGTTAGCTTCAAATCCATGAGATACACGTGATTTAGCTTCAAACCACTGCGATGTAGAAGGTTTAGCTTCAATTCCATGCGATACACAAGATTTAGCTACAAATCAATGCGATGTAGTAGGTTCAGCTTCACATCCATGCGACACATATGATTTAGCTTCAAATACTTGCGATATAAGTGATATAGCTTCAAATACTGTAGGAACAAACGAGGTGGCTTCAAATCCATGCAAAACACATGATTTAGCTTCAAATTCTTGCGAATCACTTGGTTAAGCTTCATTAATTCATATTATTACGAAACAGATGGTTTAGATTCAGATACTTGTGATAAACATAATTTAGCTTCAACTGCATGCGAAACAAATGAGTTAGCTACAAATCCGAGAGAAACACATGATTTAGCTTCAAATTCATGCGAAGTAGAAGGCTTAGCTACAAATCCATGCGAATCGAATGGTTTAGCTTCAAATGCTTGCGAATATAAGTGATATAGCTTCAAATGCAGGTGAAACAAACGACTTAGCTTCAAATCCATACGAATCACACGATTTAGCTCCAAATCAATGCGACGTAGAGGGCTTATCTTCGAAACCATGCGAAACAAATGGTTTAGCTTCAAATACTTGTGATATACATGATTTAGCTTCAAATGCAGACGAAACGAAAGAGTTAGCTCCAAATCCATGCGAAACACATGATTTAGCATCAAATCAATGCGAAGTTGAAGGCTTAGCTTCAAATCAATGCGAATAAAATGGTTTAGATTCAGATACTTGTGATAAACATGATTTAGCTTCAAATGCAGGCGAAACAAACGAGTTAGCTTCAAATCCAAGGGAAACACATGATTTATCTATCTTTAAATCAATGCGAAGTAGAAAGCTTAGTGTCAAAGACATGTGAAACAATTGATTTATCTTCAGATAATTGCGACATAAGTGATATTGCTTCAAATGCAGGCGAAACAAACGAGTTAGCTTCAAAGCCATGCAAAACGAATGATTTAGCTTCAAATACTTGCGGTATAAATGAAACAGCTTCAAATGAAGACTAATCAAACGAGTTAGCTTCAAAATCCACGCGATGCACATGATTTAGCTTCAAATACTAGCGATATAAGTAATGTAGATTCAACTGCAGGCGAAACGAACGAGTTAGCTTCAAATCCATGCGAAACACATGATTTAGCTGCAAATCATTGCGATGTAGAAGGTTTATCTTCAAAACAATAAGAGGTAGAAGGTTTAGCTTCAAATCAATAGAATGTAGAAGATTTAGCTTCAAATCAATGCGATGTAGAAGGTTTAGCTTCAAATCCATGCGATGTAGATGGTTTGCTTCAAATTCATGCGACACACAAGATTTAGCTTCAAATCAATGCGATGTAGTAGGTTCAGCTTCAAATCCTTGCGATATAAGTGATATAGCTTCAAAAGTAGGGGGAACAAACGAGGTAGCTTCAAATCCATGCGCAACAAATGGTTTAGCTACAAATACATGTGATATAAATTATTTAGCTACAACTGCATGCGAAACTAACGAGTTAGCTACAAATCTATGCGAAACTCACGATTTATCTTCAAATCAATGCGATGTAGAAGGTTTAGCTTCAAATCCATGCAAAACACGTGATTTAACTTCCAATTAATGCGAAGTAGAAGGCTTAGCTTCAAATCCATGCGAATCAAATGGTTTAGCTTCAAATACTTGTGATATACATTATTTAGATTGAACTGAATGCGCAACGAACGAGTTAGCCTCAAATCCATGCGAAAAACATGATTTAGCTGCAAATCAATGCGATGAAGAAGGTTTAGCTTCAAATCCACGCGAAACATATGATTTAGCTTCAAACACTTGGGGTATAAGTGATATAGCTTCAAATGCAGACTAATCAAACGAGTTAGCTTCAAAATCCACGCGATACACATGATTTAGCTTCAAATGCTTGCGATATAAGTGATGTAGAATCAACTGCAGGCTAAACGAACGAGTTAGCTTCAAATCCATTCAAAACTCATGATTTAGCAGCAAATCAATGTGATATAGTAGGTTTAGTTTCAAATCCATGCGATACACAAGATTTAGCTTCAAATCAATGCGATGTAGTAGGCTCAGCTTCAAATCCATGCGATATAAGTGATATAGCTTCAAATGCAGGAGGAACAAACGAGGTAGCTTCATTTCCATGCGAAACAAATGATTTAGCTTCAAATCAATGCGTAGTAGAAGGCGTAGCTTCAAATCCATGTGAAACAAATGGTTTAGCTTCAAATCAATGCGATGTAGAAGGTTTAGCTTCAAATAAGTGCGATACACAAGATTTAGCTTCACATCAATGCGATGTAGTAGGTTCAGCTTCAAATCCATGCGGCACATATGATTTAGCTTCAAATACTTGCGATATAAGTGATATAGTTTCAAATGGAGGCGAAACGAACGAGTTAGCTTCAAATCCATGCGAAACACATGATTTAGCTGCAAATCAATGCGATGTAGAAGGTTTAGCTTCAAATCCATGCGATACACTAGATTTAGCTTCAAATCAATGCGATGTAGAAAGATTAGCTTCAAATCCATGCGAATCAAATGGTTTAGCTTCAAATACTTGTGATATACATTATTTAGCTACAACTGCATGCGAAACTAACGAGTTAGCTTCAAATCCATGAGATACACGTGATTTAGCTTCAAACCACTGCGATGTAGAAGGTTTAGCTTCAATTCCATGCGATACACAAGATTTAGCTACAAATCAATGCGATGTAGTAGGTTCAGCTTCACATCCATGCGACACATATGATTTAGCTTCAAATACTTGCGATATAAGTGATATAGCTTCAAATACTGTAGGAACAAACGAGGTGGCTTCAAATCCATGCAAAACACATGATTTAGCTTCAAATTCTTGCGAATCACTTGGTTAAGCTTCATAAATTCATATTATTACGAAACAGATGGTTTAGATTCAGATACTTGTGATAAACATAATTTAGCTTCAACTGCATGCGAAACAAATGAGTTAGCTTCAAATCCGAGAGAAACACATGATTTAGCTTCAAATTCATGCGAAGTAGAAGGCTTAGCTACAAATCCATGCGAATCGAATGGTTTAGCTTCAAATGCTTGCGAATATAAGTGATATAGCTTCAAATGCAGGTGAAACAAACGACTTAGCTTCAAATCCATACGAATCACACGATTTAGCTCCAAATCAATGCGACGTAGTGGGCTTATCTTCGAAACCATGCGAAACAAATGGTTTAGCTTCAAATACTTGTGATATACATGATTTAGCTTCAAATGCAGACGAAACAAACGAGTTAGCTTCAAATCCATGCGAGACACATGATTTAGCTTCAAATCAATGCGAAGTAGAAGGCTTAGCTGCAAATACATGAGAAACAAAGGATTTATCTTCAGATAATTGCAATATAAGTGATACAGCTTCAAATGCAAGCGAAACAATCGAATTAGCTTCATATCCATGGGAACCGCATGATGTAGCTTCAAATCAATGCGAAGTAGAAGGATTAGCTTCAAATCCATGCGGAACAAACGATTGAGCTTCAAACACTTCGGATATAGGTGATATAGCTTCATCTGCATGCGAAACAAACGAGTTAGCTTCAAGTCCATGGGAAACACATGATTTAGCTGCAAATACTTGCGAATATAAGTGATATAGCTTAAAATGCTGGCGAAACAAACGAGTTAGCTTCAGATCCATGCGAAATACATGATTTAGCTTGTAATCCATTCGAAGTAGAAGGCTTAGCATCAAATCCAAGCGAGACAAATGTTTTAGCTTCAAATCAGTGCGAAGTAGAAGGCTCAGCTTCAAATCCATGCGAATCAAATGGTTCGGCTTCAAATACTTGTAAAATACATGATTTAGCTTCAACTGCATTCGAAACACATGGTTTAGCTTAATATTCATGCGAAACGAATGGTTCAGCTCCAAATACTTGTGACATACATGATTTAGCTTCAACTGCATGTGAAACAAACATGTTAGCTGAAAATCCAAGCGAAACACATGATTCAGCTTCAAATCAATGCGAAGTAAAAGGCTTAGCTTAAAATCCATGCGGACCAAATGGTTTTGCTTCAAATACTTGTGACATACATGATTTGGCTTCAACTGCATGCGAAACAAACGAGATAGCTCCAAATCCATGCGAAACAAATGATTTAGCTAACAATTCAATGCGAAGTAGAAGGCGTAGCTTCAAATCCATGCGACACAAATCATTTAGCTTCAAATACTTGCGATATAAATGATATAGCTTCAAATGCATGCGAAACAAACCAGTTAGCTTCTAATCCATGCGAAACTCATGATTTAGCATCAAATCAATGCGATCTAGATGTCTTAGCTTCAAATCCATGCGAAACAAATGATTTAGTTTCAAATCAATGCGAAGTAGAAGGCGTAGCTTCAAATCCATGCGGAACTAATGATGTAGCTTCAAATAATTGCGATATAATTGATATAGATTCAATTGCATACGAAATAAACGAGTTAGCTTCAAATCCAAGCGAAACACATGATTTAGCTTCAAATCAATGCGAAGTAGAAGGCTTAGCTTCAAATCCATGCGAAACGAATGATTTAGCTTCAAATACTTGCGAATATAAGTAATATAGCTTCAATGAAGGCGAAACGAACGAGTTAGCTTCAAATCCATGCGAAACACATGATTTAGCTGCAAATCAATGTGATGTAGAAGGTTTATCTTCAAATCCATGCGATACACAAGATTTAGCTTCAAATCAATGCGATGTAGAAGGTTCAGCTTCAAATCCATGCGTCACATATGATTTAGCTTCAAATACATGCGATATAAGTGATATAGCTTCAAAAGCTGGAGGAACAAACGAGGTGGCTTCAATTCCATGCGAAACAAATGATTTAGTTTCAAATCAATGCGAGGTAGAAGGCGTTGCTTCAAATCCATGCGAAACAAATGGTTTAGCTACAAATACTTGTGATATGCATTATTCAGCTACAACTGCATGCGAAACAAACGAGTTAGCTTCAAATCCATGCGAAACACACGATTTAGCTTCAAATCCATGCGAAACACACGATTTAGCTTCAAATCAATACGATGTAGAAGGTTTAGCTTCAAATCCAAGCGAAACACATGATTTAGCTTCAAATACTTGCGATATAAGTGATCTAGCTTCAAATACAGGCGCAACGAACGAGTTAGCTTCAAATCCATACAAAACACATGATTCAGCTGCAAATCAATGCGATGTAGAAGGTTTAGTTTCAAATCCATGGGAAACAAATGATTTAGCTTCAGATGCTTGCGATATAAGTGATATAGCATCAAATGCTGACGAAACAAGCGGGTTAGCTTCAACTCCATGCGAAACACATGATTTAGCTTCAAATCAATAAGATGTAGCAGGTTTAGCTTCAAAACTAGGCGACACAAATGATTTAGCGTCAGATACTTGCGATATAAGTGATATAGCTTCAAATGCAGGGGAAACAAACGAGTTAGTATCAAATCCATGCAAAACACATGATTAATCTTCAAATCAATGCGATGTAAAAGGTTTAGCTTCAAATCCATGCGACACAAATGATTTATCATCAGATACATGCGATATAAGTGATATAGCTTCAAATGAATGCGAAACAAACGAGATAGCTTCAAATCCATGCGAAACACATAATTTAGCTTCAAATCAATGCGATGTAGAAGGTTTAGCTTCAAATCCATGCGAAACAAATGATTTAGTGTCTGATAATTGCGTTCTAATTGATATAGCTTCAAATGCAGGAGAAACAAACGAGTTAGATTCAAATCCATGCAAAACACACGAATAAGCTTCAAATCAATGCGATGTACAAGGTTTAGCTTCAAATCCATGCGAAACACGTGATTTAATTGCAAATAAATGCGATGTAGAAGGTTTAGCTTCAAATCCACGCGAAACATATGATTTAGCTTCAAATACTTGCGATATAAGTGACATAGTTTCAAATGGTGGCGAAACGAAGGAGTTAGCTTCAAATCCATGCGAGACAAATGACTTAGCTGCAAATCAATGCGATGTAGAAGGTTTAGCTTCAAATCCACACGAAACATATGATTTAGCTTCAAACACTTGGGGTATAAGTGATATAGCTTCAAATGCAAACTAATCAAACGAGTTGGCTTCAAAATCCACGCGATACACATGATTTAGCTTCAAATACTTGCGATATAAGTGATCTAGCTTCAAATACAGGCGAAACGAACGAGTTAGCTTCAAATCCATGCGAAACACATGATTCAGCTGCAAATCAATGCGATGCAGAAGCTTCAGCTGGAAATCCATGCCAAACACATGATTTAGCTTCAAATCCATGGGATGTAGAAGGTTTAGCTTCAAATCCATGCGAAACACATTATTTAGCTGCAAATCATTGCGATGTAGAAAGTTCAGCTTCAAATCCTTGCGACACATATGATTTAGCTTCAAATACTTGCGATATAAGTGATACAGCTTCAAAAGCAGGAGGAACAAACGAGGCAGCTTCAATTCCATGCGAAACAAATGATTTAGCTTCAAATCAATGCGAAGTAGAAGGCTTAGCTTCAAATCCATGCGAAACAAATGGTTTAGCTACAAATACTTGTGATATACATTATTTAGCTACAACTGCATGCGAAACAAACGAGTTAGCTTCAAATCCATGCGATACACATGATTTAGCTTCAAATACTTGCGATATAAGTGATCTAGCTTCAAATACAGGCGAAACGAACGAGTTAGCTTCAAATCCATGCGAAACACATGATTCAGCTGCAAATCAATGCGATGCAGAAGCTTCAGCTGGAAATCCATGCCAAACACATGATTTAGATTCAAATCCATGGGATGTA
Organism: Megalopta genalis; assembly: GCF_051020955.1. NCBI lineage: Eukaryota > Metazoa > Arthropoda > Insecta > Hymenoptera > Halictidae > Megalopta > Megalopta genalis. The sequence goes on from NW_027476613.1 coordinate 96,068, forward strand.
GAAGGTTTAGCTTCAAATCCGTGCGAAACACATTATTTAGCTGCAAATCATTGCGATGTAGAAGGTTTAGCTTCAAAACAATAAGAGGTAGAAGGTGTAGCTTCAAGTCAATAGAATGTAGAAGGTTTAGCTTCAAATCAATGCGATGTTAAGGTTTAGCTTTAAATCCATACGAAACACATGATTTAGCTTCAAATCAATTCGAAGGACAAGGCTTAGACCAAATCCATGCGAAACAAATGATTTAGCTTCAAATCAATGCGATGTAGAAGGATTAGCTTCAAATCCATGCGATACACAAGATTTAGCTTCAAATCAATGCGATGTAGTAGGTTCAGCTTCAAATCCATGCGGCACATATGATTTAGCTTCAAATACTAGCGATATAAGTGATATAGCTTCAAATACTGTAGGAAAAAAACGAGGTAGCTTCAATTCCATGCGAGACACATGATTTAGCTTCAAATCAATGCGATGTAGAAGGTTTAGCTTCAAATCCGTACGAAACACATGATTTAGCTTCAAATCAATTCGAAGGACAAGGCTTAGATTCAAATCCATGCGAAACAAGTGATTTAGCTTCAAACAAATGCGAAGTAGAAGGCTTAGCTTCAAATCCATGCGAAACACACGATTTATCTTCAAATCAATGCGATGTAGAAGGTTTAGCTTCAAATCCATGCGATACAAAAGATTTAGCTTCAAATCAATGTGATGTAGTAGGTTCAGCCACAAATCCATGCGGCACATATGATTTAGATTCAAATACTTGGGATATAAGTGATATAGTTTCAAATGGAGGCGATACGAACGAGTTAGCTTCAAATCCATGCGAAAGACATGATTTAGCTGCAAATCAATGCGATGTAGAAGGTTTAGCTTCAAATCCATTAGATACACTAGATTTAGCTTCAAATCAATGCGATGTAGAAGGTTCTGCTTCAAATTCACGCGAAACATAAGATTTAGCTTCAAACACTTGGGGTATAAGTGATATAGCTTCAAATGCAGGCTAATCAAACGAGTTAGTTTCAAAATCCACGCGATACACATGATTTAGCTTCAAATACTTCCGATACAAGTGATGTAAATTCAACTGCAGGCGAAACGAACGAGTTAGCTTCAAATCCATGCGAAAAACATGATTTAGCTGCAAATCAATGTGATGTAGAAGGTTTAGCTTCAAATCCATGCGATACACAAGATTTAGCTTCAAATCAATGCGATATAGAAGGTTCAGCTTCAAATCCATGCGTCCCATATGATTTAGCTTCAAATACTTGCGATATAAGTGATATAGCTTCAAAAGCTGGATGAACAAACGAGTTAGATTCAAATCCATGCAAAACACACGAATAAGCTTCAAATCAATGCGATGTAGAAAGTTTAGCGTCAAATCCAAGCGAAACAAATGATTTAGCATCAGATACTTGTAATATAAGTGATATAGCTTCAAATGCAGGGGAAACAAACGAGTTTGCTTCAAATCCATGCAATGCACATGATTAAGCTGCAAATCAATGCGATGTGGAAGGTTTAGCTTCAAATCCATGCGAAGAAATGATTTAACGTCTGATAATTGCGATATTATTGATATAGCTTCAAATGCAGGGAAAACAAACGAGTTAGATTCAAATCCATGCAAAACGCACGAATAAGCTTCAAATCAATGCGATGTACAAGGTTTAGCTTCAAATCCATGCGAAACACATGATTTAGCTTCAAATCAACTCGAAGTACAAGGCTTAGATTCAAATCCATGCGAAACAAATGGTTTAGCTACAAATACTTGTGATATACGTAATTTAGATTTAACTGCATGCGCAACGGACGAGTTAGCTTCAAATCCATGCGAAACGCGTGATTTAACTGCAAATAAATGCGATGTAGAAGGTTTAGCTTCAAATCCATGGGAAACAAATGATTTAGCTTCAGATGCTTGCGATATAAGTGATATAGGTTCAAATGCTGACGACACAAACAGGTTAGCTTCAACTCCATGCCAAACACATGACTTAGCTTCAAATCAATAAGATGTAGCAGGTTTAGCTTCAAATCAGTGCGATGTAGAAGGTTTAGCTTCAAATCCATGCGAATCACACGATTTAGCTTCAAATGAAAACGAAGTAGAAGACTTAGCTTTAAATCCATGCGATACGCAAGATTTAGCTTCAAATCAATGCGATGTAGAAAGTTCAGCTTCAAATCCATGCGACACATATGATTTAGCTTCAAATACTTGCGATATAAGTGATACAGCTTCAAAAGCAGGAGGAACAAACGAGGCAGCTTCAATTCCATGCGAAACAAATGATTTAGCTTCAAATCAATGCGAAGTAGAAGGCTTAGCTTCAAATCCATGCGAAACAAATGGTTTAGCTACAAATACTTGTGATATACATTATTTAGCTACAACTGCATGCGAAACAAACGAGTTAGCTCCAAATCCATGCGAAACACATGATTTAGCTTCAAATCAATGCGATGTAGAATGTTTAGCATCAAATCCATGCGAAATAAATGATTGAGTTTCAAACACTTGTGATATAGGTGATACAGCTTGAACTGCATGCGAAACAAATGTGTTACCTTCAAATCCAAGCGAAACACACAATTTAGCTTCAAATCAATGCGATGTTGAAGATTTAGCTTCAAATCCAAGCGAAACACACTATTTAGCTTCAAATACTTGGGATATATGTGATATAGTTTCAAATGCAGTCGAAACGAAAGAGTTAGCTTCGAATCCATGCGAAACACATGACTCAGCTGCAAATCAATGCGATATAGAAGGTTTAGCTTCAAATCCATGCCAAACACACGAATTAGCTTCAAATCCATGCGAGGCAACTGATTTAACATCAAATACTCGCGATATAAGTGATATAGCTTCAAATACAGACGAAACAAACGAGTTAGCTTCAAATCCATGCGAAACACATGATTTAGCTTCAAATCAATGCGAAGTAGAGGGCTTAGCTTCAAATCCATGCGAAACGAATGATTTAGTTTCAAATACTTGCGAATATAAGGGATACAGCTTCAAATGCATGCGAAACAGACGAGTCAGCTTCAAATACTTGCGATATAAATGAAACAGCTTCAAATGCAGACAAAACCAACGAGTTAGCTTCACATCCGTGCGAAATACATGATTTAGCTTCAAATCAATGCGATGTAGAAGGTTTAGCTTCAAATCTGAGCGAAACAAATGATTCAGCTGCAAATCAATGCGATGTAGAAGGTTTAACTTCAAATCCATGCAAAACACATGATTTAGCTTCAAATCAATGCGATGTGAAAGGTTTAGCTTCAAATCCATGCGATACACAAGATTTAGCGTCAAATCAATGCGATGTAGAAGGTTCAGCTTCAAATCCATGCGACACATATGATTTAACTTCAAATACTTGCGATATTAGTGATATAGCTTCAAAAGCAGGAGGAACAAACGAGGTAGCTTCAATTCCATGCGAAACACATGATCTAGCTTCAAATCAATGCGAAGTAGAATGCTTAGCTTCAAATACATGAGAAACAAATGATTTAGCTTCAGATAATTGCGATATAAGTGATATAGCTTCAAATGCAGGCGAAACAAACGAGGACGCTTCAAATCCAAGCGAAACACATGATTTAGCTTCAAATGCAGGCGAAACAAACGTGTTAGCTTCAAATCCATGGGAATCATATGATTTAGCTTCAAATCAATGCGAAGTAGAAGGCTTAGCTTCAAATCCAAGTGAAACAAATGGTTTGGCTCCAAATACTTGTGATATACATGAATCAGCTTCAAATGCAGGCAAAACAAACGAGTTAGCTTTAAATCCACGCAAAACACATGATTAAGCTTCAAATCAATGCGATGTAGATGTTTGCTTCAAATCCATGCGATACACAAGATTTAGCTTCAAATCAATGTGATGTAGTACGTTCAGCTTCAAATCCATGCTATATAAGTGATATAGCTTCAAAAGCAGGAGGAACAAACGAGGTAGCTTCAATTCCTTGCGAAACAAATGATTTAGCTTCAAATCAATGCGAAGTAGAAGGCGTAGCTTCAAATCCATGCGAAACAAATGGTTTAGCTACAAATAATTGTGATATACATTGCTTAGCTTGAAATCCATGCGAAACACACGATTAATCTTCAAATCAATGCGATGTAGAAGGATTAGCTTCAAATGCATGCGATACACAAGATTTAACTTCAAATCAATGCGATGTAGTAGGTTCAGCTTCAAATCCAGGCGGCACAGATGATTTAGCTTCAAATGCTTGCGAAATAAGTGATATAGTTTCAAATGGAGGCGAAACGAACGAGTTAGCTTCAAATCCATGCAAAACACATGATTTAGCTTCAAATCAATGCGATGTAGAAGGTTTAGCTTCAAATCCATGCGAAACACATGATTCAGCTGCAAATCAATGCGATGTAGAAGGTTTAGCTTCAAATCCATGCGAAACACATTATTTAGCTGCAAATCAGTGCGAAGTAGAAGGCTCGGTTTCAAATCAATGCGATTCAAATGGTTCATCTTCAAATACTTGTGAAAGACATGATTTAGCTTCAACTGCATGCGAAACACATGATTTAGCTTCAAATCAATGCGATGTAGAAGGTTTAGCTTCAAATCCATGCAAAACACGTGATTTAACTTCCAATTAATGCGAAGTAGAAGGCTTAGCTTCAAATCCATGCGAATCAAATGGTTTAGCTTCAAATACTTGTGGTATACTTTATTAAGATTGAACTGCATGCGCAACGAACGAGTTAGCTTCAAATCCATGCGAAACACATGATTTAGCTGCAAATCAATGCGATGAAGAAGGTTTAGCTTCAAATCCATGCGAAACAAATGATATAGCTTCAAACACTTGGGGTGTAAGTGATATAGCTTCAAATGAAGACTAATCAAAGGAGTTAGCTTCAAAATCCTCGCGATACACATGATTTAGCTTCAAATACTAGCGATATATGTAATGTAGATTCAACTGCAGGCGAAACGAACGAGTTAGCTTCAAATCCATGCGAATCACATGATTTAGCTGCAAATCAATGCGATGTAGAAGGTTTTAGTTTCAAATCCATGCGATACACAAGATTTAGCTTCAAATCAATGCGATGTAGTAGGTTCAACTTGAAATCCATGCGGCACATATGATTTAGCTTCAAATACTTGCGATATAAGTGACATAGTTTCAAATGGAGGCGAAACGAACGAGTTAGCTTCAAATCCATGCGAGACACATGTCTTAGCTTCAAATCAATGCGATGTAGAAGGTTAAGCTTCAAATCCATGCGAAACACATGATTCTGCTGCAAATCAATGCGATGTAGAAGGTTTAGCTTCAAATCCATGCGAAACACATTATTTAGCTGCAAATCAGTGCGAAGTAGAAGGCTCGGTTTCAAATCAATGCGATTCAAATGGTTCATCTTCAAATACTTGTGAAATACATGATTTAGCTTCAACTTCATGCGAAACACATGATTTAGATTCAAATCAATTCGAAGGACAAGGCTTAGATTAAAAATCAATGCGAAACATATGATTTAGCTTCAAATCAATGCGATGTAGAAGGTTTTAGTTTCAAATCCATGCGATACACAAGATTTAGCTTCAAAACAATGCGATGTAGTAGGTTCAGCTTCAAATCCATGCGGCACATATGATTTAGCTTCAAATACTTGCGATATAAGTGACATAGTTTCAAATGGACGCGAAACGAACGAGTTAGCTTCAAATCCATGCGAAACACATGATTTAGCTGCCAATCAATGCGATGAAGAAGGTTTAGCTTCAAATCCATGCGAAACAAATGATATAGCTTCAAACACTTGGGGTGTAAGTGATATAGCTTCAAATGAAGACTAATCAAACGTGTTAGCTTCAAATCCATGCGAAACACATGATTTTGCTGCAAATCTTTGCGATGTATAAGGTTTAGCTTCAAAACAATAAAAGGTAGAAGGTTTAGCTTCAAATCAATAGAATGTAGAAGATTTATCTTCAAATCAATGCGACGTAGAATGTTTAGCTTCAAAACAATAAGAGGTAGAAGGTTTAGCTTCAAATCAATAGAATGTAGAAGATTTAGCTTCAAATCAATGCGATGTAGAAGGTTTAGCTTCAAATCCATGCGATACACAAGATTTAGCTTCAAATCAATGCGATGTAGTAGGTTCAGCTTCAAATCCATGCGGCACATATGATTTAGCTTCAAATACTTGCGATATATGTGACATAGTTTCAAATGGAGGCGAAACGAACAAGTTAGCTTCAAATCCATGCGAGACACATGACTTAGCTTCAAATCAATGCGATATAGAAGGTTTAGCTTCAAATCCATGCTAAACACGTGATTTAACTTCCAATTAATGCGAAGTAGAAGGCTTAGCTTCAAATCCATGCGAATCAAATGGTTTAGCTTCAAATACTTGTGATATACGTTATTTAGATTGAACTGCATGCGCAACGAACGAGTTAGCTTCAAATCCATGCTAAACACATGATTTAGCTGCAAATCAATGCGATGAAGAAGGTTTAGCTTCAAATCCATGCGAAACAAATGATATAGCTTCAAATACTTGTGATATACGTTATTTAGATTGAACAGCATGCGCAACGAACGAGTTAGCTTCAAATCCATGCGAAACACATGATTTAGCTGCATATCAATGCGATGAAGAAGGTTTAGCTTCAAATCCATGCGAAACAAATGATATAGCTTCAAACACTTGGGATGTAAGTGATATAGCTTCAAATGAAGACTAATCAAACGAGTTAGCTTCAAAATCCACGCGATACACGTGATTTAGCTTCAAATACTAGCGATATAAGTAATGTAGATTCAACTGCAGGCGAAACGAACGAGTTAGCTTCAAATCCATGCGAGACACATGACTTAGCTTCAAATCAATGCGATGTAGAAGGTATAGCTTCAAATCCACGCGAAACATATGATTTAGCTTCAAACACTTGGGGTATAAGTGATATAGCTTCAAATGCAGACTAATCAAACGAGTTAGCTTCAAAATCCAAGCGATACACATGATTTAGCTTCAAATCAATGTGATGTAGAAGGCTTAGCTTCAAATCCATGCGATACACATGATTAAGCTTCAAATCAATGCGATGTAGAAGGTTTAGCTTCAAATCCATGCGTTGTAGAAGGTTTAGATTCAAATCCATGCAAAACACGTGATTTAACTTCTAATTAATGCGAAGTAGAAGGCTTAGCTTCAAATTCATGCGAAACAAATGGATTAGCTACAAATACTTGTGATATACATTATTTAGCTACACCTGCATGCCAAACAAACGAGTTACCATCAAATCCATATGGAACACATGATTAAGCTTCAAATCAATGCGATGTAGTTGGTAAGCATCAAATCCATGCGATACACAAGATTTAGCTTCAAATCAATGTGATGTAGTAGGTTCAGCTTCAAATCCATGCGGCACATATGATTTAGCTTCAAATGATTGCGATATAAGTGATATAGTTTCAAATGGAGGCGAAACGAACGAGTTAGCTTCAAATCCATGCAAAACACATGATTTAGCTTCAAATCAATGCGATGTAGAAGGTTTAGCTTCAAATCCATGCGAAACACATGATACAACTGCAAATCAATGCGATGTAGAAGGTTTAGCTTCAAATCCATGCGAAACACATTATTTAGCTGCAAATCAGTGCGAAGTAGAAGGTTCGGGTTCAAATCAATGCGATTCAAATGGTTCATCTTCAAATACTTGTGAAAGGCATGATTTAGCTTCAACTGCATGCGAAATACATGATTTAGCTTCAAATCAATGCGATGTAGAAGGTTTAGCTTCAAATCCATGCAAAACACGTGATTTAAATTCCAATTAATGCGAAGTAGAAGGCTTAGCTTCAAATCCATGCGAATCAAATGGTTTAGCTTCAAATACTTGTGATATACGTTATTTAGATTGAACTGCATGCGCAACGAACGAGTTAGCTTCAAATCCATGCGAAACACATGATTTAGCTGCAAATCAATGCGATGAAGAAGGTTTAGCTTCAAATCCGTGCGAAATAAATGATATAGCTTCAAACACTTGGGGTGTAAGTGATATAGCTTCAAATGAAGACTAATCAAACGAGTTAGCTTTAAAATCCACGCGATACACATGATTTAGCTTCAAATACTAGCGATATAAGTAATGTAGATTCAACTGCAGGCGAAACGAACAAGTTAGCTTCAAATCCATGCGAAACACATGATTTAGCTGCAAATCATTGCGATGTAGAAGGTTTAGCTTCAAAACAATAAGAGGTAGAAGGTTTAGCTTCAAATCAATAGAATGTAGAAGATTTAGCTTCAAATCAATGCGATGTAGAAGGTTTAGCTTCAAATCCATACGAAACACTTGATTTAGCTTCAAATCAATTCGAAGGACAAGGCTTAGATTCAAATCCATGCGAAACAAATGATTTAGCTTCAAATCAATGCGATGTAGAAGGTTTAGCTTCAAATCCATGCGATACACAAGATTTAGCTTCAAATCAATGCGATGTAGTAGGTTCAGCTTCAAATCCATGCTGCACATATGATTTAGCTTCAAATACTTGCGATATAAGTGATATAGTTTCAAATGGAGGCGAAACGAACGAGTTAGCTTCAAATCCATGCGAAACACATGATTTAGCTGCAAATCAATGCGATATAGTAGGTTCAGCTTCAAATCCATGCGGCACATATGATTTAGCTACAAATACTTGTGATATACATTATTTAGCTACCACTGCATGCGAAACAAACGAGTTACCATCAAATCCATATGGAACACATGATTGAGCTTCAAATCAATGCGATGTAGTTGGTAAGCATCAAATCCATGCGATACACAAGATTTAGCTTCAAATCATTGTGATGTAGTAGGTTCAGCTTCAAATCCATGCGGCACATATGATTTAGCTTCAAATGATTGCGATATAAGTGATATAGTTTCAAATGGAGGCGAAACGAACGAGTTAGCTTCAAATCCATGCGAAACACATGATACAGCTGCAAATCAATGCGATGTAGAAGGTTTAGCTTCAAATCCATGCGAAACACATTATTTAGCTGCAAATCAGTGCGAAGTAGAAGGCTCGGGTTCAAATCAATGCGATTCAAATGGTTCATCTTCAAATACTTGTGAAAGGCATGATTTAGCTTCAACTGCATGCGAAATACATGATTTAGCTTCAAATCAATGCGATGTAGAAGGTTTAGCTTCAAATCCATGCAAAACACGTGATTTGAATTCCAATTAATGCGAAGTAGAAGGCTTAGCTTCAAATCCATCCGAATCAAATGGTTTAGCTTCAAATACTTGTGATATACGTTATTTACATTGAACTGCATGCGCAACGAACGAGTTAGCTTCAAATCCATGCGAAACACATGATTTAGCTGCAAATCAATGCGATGAAGAAGGTTTAGCTTCAAATCCGTGCGAAACAAATGATATAGCTTCAAACACTTGGGGTGTAAGTGATATAGCTTCAAATGAAGACTAATCAAACGAGTTAGCTTTAAAATCCACGCGATACACATGATTTAGCTTCAAATACTAGCGATATAAGTAACGTAGATTCAACTGCAGGCGAAACGAACAAGTTAGTTTCAAATCCATGCGAAACACATGATTTAGCTGCAAATCATTGCGATGTAGAAGGTTTAGCTTCAAAACAATAAGAGGTAGAAGGTTTAGCTTCAAATCAATAGAATGTAGAAGATTTAGCTTCAAATCAATGCGATGTAGAAGGTTTAGCATCAAATCCATACGAAACACTTGATTTAGCTTCAAATCAATTCGAAGGACAAGGCTTAGATTCAAATCCATGCGAAACAAATGATTTAGCTTCAAATCAATGCGATGTAGAAGGTTTAGCTTCAAATCCATGCGATACACAAGATTTAGCTTCAAATCAATGCGATGTAGTAGGTTCAGCTTCAAATCCATGCTGCACATATGATTTAGCTTCAAATACTTGCGATATAAGTGATATAGTTTCAAATGGAGGCGAAACGAACGAGTTAGCTTCAAATCCATGCGAAACACATGATTTAGCTGCAAATCAATGCGATATAGTAGGTTCAGCTTCAAATCCATGCGGCACATATGATTTAGCTACAAATACTTGTGATATACATTATTTAGCTACCACTGCATGCGAAACAAACGAGTTACCATCAAATCCATATGGAACACATGATTGAGCTTCAAATCAATGCGATGTAGTTGGTAAGCATCAAATCCATGCGATACACAAGATTTAGCTTCAAATCAATGCGATGTAGTAGGTTCAGCTTCAAATCCATGCTGCACATATGATTTAGCTTCAAATACTTGCGATATAAGTGATATAGTTTCAAATGGAGGCGAAACGAACGAGTTAGCTTCAAATCCATGCGAAACACATGATTTAGCTGCAAATCAATGCGATATAGTAGGTTCAGCTTCAAATCCATGCGGCACATATGATTTAGCTACAAATACTTGTGATATACATTATTTAGCTACCACTGCATGCGAAACAAACGAGTTACCATCAAATCCATATGGAACACATGATTGAGCTTCAAATCAATGCGATGTAGTTGGTAAGCATCAAATCCATGCGATACACAAGATTTAGCTTCAAATCAATGTGATGTAGTAGGTTCAGCTTCAAATCCATGCGGCACATATGATTTAGCTTCAAATGATTGCGATATAAGTGATATAGTTTCAAATGGAGGCGAAACGAACGAGTTAGCTTCAAATCCATGCGAAACACACGATACAGCTGCAAATCAATGCGATGTAGAAGGTTTAGCTTCAAATCCATGCGAAACACATTATTTAGCTGCAAATCAGTGCGAAGTAGAAGGCTCGGGTTCAAATCAATGCGATTCAAATGGTTCATCTTCAAATACTTGTGAAAGGCATGATTTAGCTTCAACTGCATGCGAAATACATGATTTAGCTTCAAATCAATGCGATGTAGAAGGTTTAGCTTCAAATCCATGCAAAACACGTGATTTGAATTCCAATTAATGCGAAGTAGAAGGCTTAGCTTCAAATCCATCCGAATCAAATGGTTTAGCTTCAAATACTTGTGATATACGTTATTTACATTGAACTGCATGCGCAACGAACGAGTTAGCTTCAAATCCATGCGAAACACATGATTTAGCTGCAAATCAATGCGATGAAGAAGGTTTAGCTTCAAATCCGTGCCAAACAAATGATATAGCTTCAAACACTTGGGGTGTAAGTGATATAGCTTCAAATGAAGACTAATCAAACGAGTTAGCTTTAAAATCCACGCGATACACATGATTTAGCTTCAAATACTAGCGATATAAGTAACGTAGATTCAACTGCAGGCGAAACGAACAAGTTAGTTTCAAATCCATGCGAAACACATGATTTAGCTGCAAATCATTGCGATGTAGAAGGTTTAGCTTCAAAACAATAAGAGGTAGAAGGTTTAGCTTCAAATCAATAGAATGTAGAAGATTTAGCTTCAAATCAATGCGATGTAGAAGGTTTAGCTTCAAATCCATACGAAACACTTGATTTAGCTTCAAATCAATTCGAAGGACAAGGCTTAGATTCAAATCCATGCGAAACAAATGATTAAGCTTCAAATCAATGCGATGTAGAAGGTTTAGCTTCAAATCCATGCGATACACAAGATTTAGCTTCAAATCAATGCGATGTAGTAGGTTCAGCTTCAAATCCATGCTGCACATATGATTTAGCTTCAAATACTTGCGATATAAGTGATATAGTTTCAAATGGAGGCGAAACGAACGAGTTAGCTTCAAATCCATGCGAAACACATGATTTAGCTGCAAATCAATGCGATATAGTAGGTTCAGCTTCAAATCCATGCGGCACATATGATTTAGCTACAAATACTTGTGATATACATTATTTAGCTACCACTGCATGCGAAACAAACGAGTTACCATCAAATCCATATGGAACACATGATTGAGCTTCAAATCAATGCGATGTAGTTGGTAAGCATCAAATCCATGCGATACACAAGATTTAGCTTCAAATCAATGTGATGTAGTAGGTTCAGCTTCAAATCCATGCGGCACATATGATTTAGCTTCAAATGATTGCGATATAAGTGATATAGTTTCAAATGGAGGCGAAACGAACGAGTTAGCTTCAAATCCATGCAAAACACATGATTTAGCTTCAAATCAATGCGATGTAGAAGGTTTAGCTTCAAATCCATGCGAAACACATGATACAGCTGCAAATCAATGCGATGTAGAAGGTTTAGCTTCAAATCCATGCGAAACACATTATTTAGCTGCAAATCAGTGCGAAGTAGAAGGCTCGGGTTCAAATCAATGCGATTCAAATGGTTCATCTTCAAATACTTGTGAAAGGCATGATTTAGCTTCAACTGCATGCGAAATACATGATTTAGCTTCAAATCAATGCGATGTAGAAGGTTTAGCTTCAAATCCATGCAAAACACGTGATTTGAATTCCAATTAATGCGAAGTAGAAAGCTTAGCTTCAAATCCATCCGAATCAAATGGTTTAGCTTCAAATACTTGTGATATACGTTATTTACATTGAACTGCATGCGCAACGAACGAGTTAGCTTCAAATCCATGCGAAACACATGATTTAGCTGCAAATCAATGCGATGAAGAAGGTTTAGCTTCAAATCCGTGCGAAACAAATGATATAGCTTCAAACACTTGGGGTGTAAGTGATATAGCTTCAAATGAAGACTAATCAAACGAGTTAGCTTTAAAATCCACGCGATACACATGATTTAGCTTCAAATACTAGCGATATAAGTAACGTAGATTCAACTGCAGGCGAAACGAACAAGTTAGTTTCAAATCCATGCGAAACACATGATTTAGCTGCAAATCATTGCGATGTAGAAGGTTTAGCTTCAAAACAATAAGAGGTAGAAGGTTTAGCTTCAAATCAATAGAATGTAGAAGATTTAGCTTCAAATCAATGCGATGTAGAAGGTTTAGCATCAAATCCATACGAAACACTTGATTTAGCTTCAAATCAATTCGAAGGACAAGGCTTAGATTCAAATCCATGCGAAACAAATGATTTAGCTTCAAATCAATGCGATGTAGAAGGTTTAGCTTCAAATCCATGCGATACACAAGATTTAGCTTCAAATCAATGCGATGTAGTAGGTTCAGCTTCAAATCCATGCTGCACATATGATTTAGCTTCAAATACTTGCGATATAAGTGATATAGTTTCAAATGGAGGCGAAACGAACGAGTTAGCTTCAAATCCATGCGAAACACATGATTTAGCTGCAAATCAATGCGATGTAGTAGGTTCAGCTTCAAATCCATGCGGCACATATGATTTAGCTACAAATACTTGTGATATACATTATTTAGCTACCACTGCATGCGAAACAAACGAGTTAGCTTCAAATCCATGCGAAACACACGATTTAGCTTCAAATCAATGCGATGTAGTAGGTTTGGCTTCAAATCCAAGCGAAACACATGATTTAGCTTCAAATACTTGCGATATAAGTGATCTAGCTTCAAATACAGGCGAAACGAACGAGATAGCTTCAAATCCATGCGAAACACATGATTCAGCTGCAAATCAATGCGATGCAGAAGGTATAGCTTGAAATCCATGCCAAACACATGACTTAGCTTCAAATCCATGCGTTGTAGAAGGTTTAGATTCAAATCCATGCAAAACACGTGATTTAACTTCTAATTAATGCGAAGTAGAAGGCTTAGCTTCAAATCCATGCGAATCAAATGGTTTAGCTTCAAATACTGATGATATACGTTATTTAGATTTAACTGCATGCGCAACGAACGAGTTAGCTTCAAATCAATGCGAAACACGTGATTTAGCTGCAAATCAATGCAATGAAGAAGGTTTAGCTTCAAATCCATGCGAAACAAATGTTATAGCTTCAAACACTTGGGGTATAAGTGATATAGCTTCAAATGAAGACTAATCAAACGAGTTAGCTTCAAAATCCACGCGATACACATGATTTAGCTTCAAATATTAGCGATATATGTGATGTAGATTCAACTGCAGGCGAAACGAACGAGTTAGCTCCAAATCCATGCGAAACACATGATTCAGCTGCAAATCAATGCGATGTAGAAGGTTCAGCTTCAAATCGATGCGAAACACATGATTCAGCTGCAAATCAATGCGATGTAGAAGGTTCAGCTTCAAATCCATGCGAAACACATGATTCAGCTGCAAATCAATGCGATGTAGAAGGTTTAGCTTCAAATCCATGCGAAACACATGATTCAGCTGCAAATCAATGCGATGCAGAAGGTATAGCTTGAAATCCATGCCAAACACATGACTTAGCTTCAAATCCATGCGTTGTAGAAGGTTTAGATTCAAATCCATGCAAAACACGTGATTTAACTTCTAATTAATGCGAAGTAGAAGGCTTAGCTTCAAATCCATGCGAATCAAATGGTTTAGCTTCAAATACTGATGATATACGTTATTTAGATTTTACTGCATGCGCAACGAACGAGTTAGCTTCAAATCAATGCGAAACACGTGATTTAGCTGCAAATCAATGCAATGAAGAACGTTTAGCTTCAAATCCATGCGAAACAAATGTTATAGCTTCAAACACTTGGGGTATAAGTGATATAGCTTCAAATGAAGACTAATCAAACGAGTTAGCTTTAAAATCCACGCGATACACAAGATTTAGCTTCAAATACTAGCGATATAAGTAATGTAGATTCAACTGCAGGCGAAACGAACAAGTTAGCTTCAAATCCATGCGAAACACATGATTTAGCTGCAAATCATTGCGATGTAGAAGGTTTTGCTTCAAAACAATAAGAGGTCGAAGGTTTAGCTTCAAATCAATAGAACGTAGAAGGTTTAGCTTCAAATCAATGCGATGTTAAGGTTTAGCTTCAAATCCATACGAAACACATGATTTAGCTTCAAATCAATTCGAAGGACAAGGCTGAGATTCAAATCCATGCGAAACAAATGATTTAGCTTCAAATCAATGCGATGTAGAAGGTTTAGCTTCAAATCCATGCGATACACAAGATTTAGCTTCAAATCAATGCGATGTAGTAGGTTCAGCTTCAAATCCATGCGGCACATATGATTTAGCTTCAAATACTTGCGATATAAATGACATAGTTTCAAATGGTGGCGAAACGAACGAGTTAGCTTCATATCCATGCGAGACACATGACTTAGCTGCAAATCAATGCGATGTAGAAGGTTTAGCTTCAAATCCACGCGAAACATATGATTTAGCTTCAAACACTTGGGGTATAAGTGATATAGCTCCAAATGCATACTAATCAAACGAGTTAGCTTCAAAATCCACGCGATACACATGATTTAGCTTCAAATACTTGCGATATAAGTGATGTAGAATCAACTGCAGGCGAAACGAACGAGTTAGCTTCAAATCCATTCAAAACTCATGATTTAGCAGCAAATCAATGCGATGTAGAAGGTTTAGCTTCAAATCCGTGCGATACACAAGATTTAGCTTCAATTCAATGCGATGTAGTAGGTTCAGCTTCAAATCCATGCGGCACATATGATTTAGCTTCAAATACTTGCGATATAAGTGATATAGTTTCAAATGGAGGCGAAACGAACGAGTTAGCTTCAAATCCATGCGAAACACATGATTTAGCTGCAAATCAATGCGATGTAGAAGGTTTAGCTTAAAATCCACGCGAAACATATGATTTAGCTTCAAACACTTGGGGTATAAGTGATATAGCTCCAAATGCATACTAATCAAACGAGTTAGCTTCAAAATCCACGCGATACACATGATTTAGCTTCAAATACTTGCGATATAAGTGATGTAGAATCAACTGCAGGCGAAACGAACGAGTTAGCTTCAAATCCATACAAAACTCACGATTTAGCAGCAAATCAATGCGATGTAGAAGGCTTAGCTTCAAATCCGTGCGATACACAAGATTTAGCTTCAATTCAATGCGATGTAGAAGGTTCTGCTTCAAATCCATACGACACATATGATTTAGCTTCAAATACTTGCGATATAAGTGATATAGCTTCAAAAGCTGGAGGAACAAACGAGGTAGCTTCAATTCCATGCGAAAGAAATGATTTAGCTTCAAATCAATGCGAAGTAGAAGGCTTAGCTTCGAATTCATGCGAAACAAATTGTTTAGCTACAGATACTTGTGATATACATTATTTAGCTACAACTACATACGAAACAAACGAGTTACCATCAAATCCATACGAAACACATGATTAAGCTTCAAATCAATGCGATGTAGATGGTTTGCTTCAAATCCATGCGATACACAAGATTTATGTTCAAATCAATGTGATGTAGTAGGTTCAGCTTCAAATCCATGCGATACACAAGATTTAGCTTCAAATCAATACGATGTAGCAGGTTCAGCTTCAAATCCATGCGGCACATATGATTTAGCTACAAATACTTGTGATATACATTATTTAGCTACCACTGCATGCGAAACAAACGAGTTAGCTTCAAATCCATGCGAAACACACGATTTAGCTTCAAATCAATGCGATGTAGAAGGTTTGGCTTCAAATCCAAGCGAAACACATGATTTAGCTTCAAATACTTGCGATATAAGTGATCTAGCTTCAAATACAGGCGAAATGAACGAGTTAGCTTCAAATCCATGCGAAACACGTGATTCAGCTGCAAATCAATGCGATGCAGAAGGTTTAGCTTGAAATCCATGCCAAACACATGATTTAGCTTCAAATCCATGCGTTGTAGAAGGTTTAGATTCAAATCCATGCAAAACACGTGATTTAACATCTAATTAATGCGAAGTAGAAGGCTTAGCTTCAAATCCATGCGAATCAAATGGTTTAGCTTCAAATACTGATGATATACGTTATTTAGATTTAACTGCATGCGCAACGAACGAGTTAGCTTCAAATCAATGCGAAACACATGATTTAGCTGCAAATCAATGCAATGAAGAAGGTTTAGCTTCAAATCCATGCGAAACAAATGTTATAGCTTCAAACACTTGGGGTATAAGTGATATAGCTTCAAATGAAGACTAATCAAACGAGTTAGCTTCAAAATCCACGCGATACACATGATTTAGCTTCAAATATTAGCGATATAAGTGATGTAGATTCAACTGCAGGCGAAACGAACGAGTTAGCTCCAAATCCATGCGAAACACATGATTCAGCTGCAAATCAATGCGATATAGAAGGTTTAGCTTCAAATCCATGCGATACACAAGATTTAGCTTCAAATCAATGCGATGTAGTAGGTTCAGCTTCAAATCCATGCTGCACATATGATTTAGCTTCAAATACTTGCGATATAAGTGATATAGTTTCAAATGGAGGCGAAACGAACGAGTTAGCTTCAAATCCATGCGAAACACATGATTTAGCTGCAAATCAATGCGATGTAGTAGGTTCAGCTTCAAATCCATGCGGCACATATGATTTAGCTACAAATACTTGTGATATACATTATTTAGCTACCACTGCATGCGAAACAAACGAGTTAGCTTCAAATCCATGCGAAACACACGATTTAGCTTCAAATCAATGCGATGTAGAAGGTTTGGCTTCATATCCAAGCGAAACACATGATTTAGCTTCAAATACTTGCGATATAAGTGATCTAGCTTCAAATGCAGGCGAATCGAACGAGTTAGCTTCAAATCCATGCGAAACACATGATTCAGCTGCAAATCAATGCGATGTAGGAGGTTCAGCTTCAAATCCATGCGAAACACATGATTCAGCTGCAAATCAATGCGATGTAGAAGGTTCAGCTTCAAATCCATGCGAAACACATGATTCAGCTGCAAATCAATGCGATGTAGAAGGCTCGGTTTCAAATCAATGCGATTCAAATGGTTTAGCTTCAAATACTGATGATATACGTTATTTAGATTTAACTGCATGCGCAACGAACGAGTTAGCTTCAAATCAATGCGAAACACATGATTTAGCTGCAAATCAATGCAATGAAGAAGGTTTAGCTTCAAATCCATGCGAAACAAATGTTATAGCTTCAAACACTTGGGGTATAAGTGATATAGCTTCAAATGAAGACTAATCAAACGAGTTAGCTTCAAAATCCACGCGATACACATGATTTAGCTTCAAATATTAGCGATATAAGTGATGTAGATTCAACTGCAGGCGAAACGAACGAGTTAGCTCCAAATCCATGCGAAACACATGATTCAGCTGCAAATCAATGCGATGTAGAAGGTTCAGCTTCAAATCGATGCGAAACACATGATTCAGCTGCAAATCAATGCGATGTAGAAGGTTCAGCTTCAAATCCATGCGAAACACATGATTCAGCTGCAAATCAATGCGATGTAGAAGGATTAGCTTCAAATCCATGCGAAACACATTATTTAGCTGCAAATCAGTGCGAAGTAGAAGGCTCGGTTTCAAATCAATGCGATTCAAATGGTTCATTTTCAAATACTTGTGAAAGACATGATTTAGCTTCAACTGCATGCGAAACACATGATTTATCTTCCAATCAATGCGATGTAGAAGGTTTAGCTTCAAATCCATGCAAAACACGTGATTTAACTTCCAATTAATGCGGAGTAGAAGGCTTAGCTTCAAATCCATGCGAATCAAATGGTTTAGCTTCAAATACTTGTGATATACGTTATTTAGATTGAACTGCATGCGCAACGAACGAGTTAGCTTCTAATCCATGCAAAACACGTGATTTAACTTCCAGTTAATGCGAAGTAGAAGGCTTAGCTTCAAATCCATGCGAAACACATGATTTTGCTGCAAATCAATGCGATGAAGAAGGTTTAGCTTCAAATCCATGCGAAACAAATGATATAGCTTCATACACTTGGGATGTAATTGATATAGCTTCAAATTAAGACTAACCAAAGGAGTTAGCTTCAAAATCCTCGCGATACACATGATTTAGCTTCAAATACTAGCGATTTAAGTAATGTAGATTCAACTGCAGGCGAAACGAACGAGTTAGCTTCAAATCCATGCGAAACACATGATTTAGCTGCAAATCATTGCGATGTAGAAGGTTTAGCTTCAAGACAATAAGCGGTAGAAGGTTTAGCTTCAAATCAATAGAATGTAGAAGGTTTAACTTCAAATCAATGCGATGTTAAGGTTTAGCTTCAAATCCATACGAAACACACGATTTAGCTTCAAATCAATTCGAAGGACAAGGCTTACATTCAAATCCATGCGAAACAAATGATTTAGCTTCAAATCAATGCGATGTAGAAGGTTTAGCTTCAAATCCATGCGATACACAAGATTTAGCTTCAAATCAATGCGATGTAGTAGGTTCAGCTTCAAATCCATGCGGCACATATGATTTAGCTTCAAATACTTGCTATATAAGTGACATAGTTTCAAATGGAGGCGAAACGAACGAGTTAGCTTCAAATCCATGCGAGACACATGACTTAGCTTCAAATCAATGCGATGTAGAAGGTTTAGCTTAAAATCCACGCGAAACATATGATTTAGCTTCAAACACTTGGGGTATAAGTGATATAGCTCCAAATGCATACTAATCAAACGAGTTAGCTTCAAAATCCACGCGATACACATGATTTAGCTTCAAATACTTGCGATATAAGTGATGTAGAATCAACTGCAGGCGAAACGAACGAGTTAGCTTCAAATCCATTCAAAACTCATGATTTAGCAGCAAATCAATGCGATGTAGAAGGTTTAGCTTCAAATCCGTGCGATACACAAGATTTAGCTTCAATTCAATGCGATGTAGTAGGTTCAGCTTCAAATCCACGCGATACACATGATTTAGCTTCAAATACTTGCGATATAAGTGATGTAGAATCAACTGCAGGCGAAACGAACGAGTTAGCTTCAAATCCATTCAAAACTCATGATTTAGCAGCAAATCAATGCGATGTAGAAGGCTTAGCTTCAAATCCGTGCGATACACAAGATTTAGCTTCAATTCAATGCGATGTAGAAGGTTCTGCTTCAAATCCATACGACACATATGATTTAGCTTCAAATACTTGCGATATAAGTGATATAGCTTCAAAAGCTGGAGGAACAAACGAGGTAGCTTCAATTCCATGCGAAAGAAATGATTTAGCTTCAAATCAATGCGAAGTAGAAGGCTTAGCTTCGAATTCATGCGAAACAAATTGTTTAGCTACAGATACTTGTGATATACATTATTTAGCTACAACTACATACGAAACAAACGAGTTACCATCAAATCCATACGAAACACATGATTAAGCTTCAAATCAATGCGATGTAGATGGTTTGCTTCAAATCCATGCGATACACAAGATTTATGTTCAAATCAATGTGATGTAGTAGGTTCAGCTTCAAATCCATGCGATACACAAGATTTAGCTTCAAATCAATACGATGTAGCAGGTTCAGCTTCAAATCCATGCGGCACATATGATTTAGCTACAAATACTTGTGATATACATTATTTAGCTACCACTGCATGCGAAACAAACGAGTTAGCTTCAAATCCATGCGAAACACACGATTTAGCTTCAAATCAATGCGATGTAGAAGGTTTGGCTTCAAATCCAAGCGAAACACATGATTTAGCTTCAAATACTTGCGATATAAGTGATCTAGCTTCAAATACAGGCGAAATGAACGAGTTAGCTTCAAATCCATGCGAAACACGTGATTCAGCTGCAAATCAATGCGATGCAGAAGGTTTAGCTTGAAATCCATGCCAAACACATGATTTAGCTTCAAATCCATGCGTTGTAGAAGGTTTAGATTCAAATCCATGCAAAACACGTGATTTAACATCTAATTAATGCGAAGTAGAAGGCTTAGCTTCAAATCCATGCGAATCAAATGGTTTAGCTTCAAATACTGATGATATACGTTATTTAGATTTAACTGCATGCGCAACGAACGAGTTAGCTTCAAATCAATGCGAAACACATGATTTAGCTGCAAATCAATGCAATGAAGAAGGTTTAGCTTCAAATCCATGCGAAACAAATGTTATAGCTTCAAACACTTGGGGTATAAGTGATATAGCTTCAAATGAAGACTAATCAAACGAGTTAGCTTCAAAATCCACGCGATACACATGATTTAGCTTCAAATATTAGCGATATAAGTGATGTAGATTCAACTGCAGGCGAAACGAACGAGTTAGCTCCAAATCCATGCGAAACACATGATTCAGCTGCAAATCAATGCGATGTAGAAGGTTTAGCTTCAAATCCATGCGATACACAAGATTTAGCTTCAAATCAATGCGATGTAGTAGGTTCAGCTTCAAATCCATGCTGCACATATGATTTAGCTTCAAATACTTGCGATATAAGTGATATAGTTTCAAATGGAGGCGAAACGAACGAGTTAGCTTCAAATCCATGCGAAACACATGATTTAGCTGCAAATCAATGCGATGTAGTAGGTTCAGCTTCAAATCCATGCGGCACATATGATTTAGCTACAAATACTTGTGATATACATTATTTAGCTACCACTGCATGCGAAACAAACGAGTTAGCTTCAAATCCATGCGAAACACACGATTTAGCTTCAAATCAATGCGATGTAGAAGGTTTGGCTTCATATCCAAGCGAAACACATGATTTAGCTTCAAATACTTGCGATATAAGTGATCTAGCTTCAAATGCAGGCGAATCGAACGAGTTAGCTTCAAATCCATGCGAAACACATGATTTAGCAGCAAATCAATGCGATGTAGAAGGCTTAGCTTCAAATCCGTGCGATACACAAGATTTAGCTTCAATTCAATGCGATGTAGAAGGTTCTGCTTCAAATCCATACGACACATATGATTTAGCTTCAAATACTTGCGATATAAGTGATATAGCTTCAAAAGCTGGAGGAACAAACGAGGTAGCTTCAATTCCATGCGAAAGAAATGATTTAGCTTCAAATCAATGCGAAGTAGAAGGCTTAGCTTCGAATTCATGCGAAACAAATTGTTTAGCTACAGATACTTGTGATATACATTATTTAGCTACAACTACATACGAAACAAACGAGTTACCATCAAATCCATACGAAACACATGATTAAGCTTCAAATCAATGCGATGTAGATGGTTTGCTTCAAATCCATGCGATACACAAGATTTATGTTCAAATCAATGTGATGTAGTAGGTTCAGCTTCAAATCCATGCGATACACAAGATTTAGCTTCAAATCAATACGATGTAGCAGGTTCAGCTTCAAATCCATGCGGCACATATGATTTAGCTACAAATACTTGTGATATACATTATTTAGCTACCACTGCATGCGAAACAAACGAGTTAGCTTCAAATCCATGCGAAACACACGATTTAGCTTCAAATCAATGCGATGTAGAAGGTTTGGCTTCAAATCCAAGCGAAACACATGATTTAGCTTCAAATACTTGCGATATAAGTGATCTAGCTTCAAATACAGGCGAAATGAACGAGTTAGCTTCAAATCCATGCGAAACACGTGATTCAGCTGCAAATCAATGCGATGCAGAAGGTTTAGCTTGAAATCCATGCCAAACACATGATTTAGCTTCAAATCCATGCGTTGTAGAAGGTTTAGATTCAAATCCATGCAAAACACGTGATTTAACATCTAATTAATGCGAAGTAGAAGGCTTAGCTTCAAATCCATGCGAATCAAATGGTTTAGCTTCAAATACTGATGATATACGTTATTTAGATTTAACTGCATGCGCAACGAACGAGTTAGCTTCAAATCAATGCGAAACACATGATTTAGCTGCAAATCAATGCAATGAAGAAGGTTTAGCTTCAAATCCATGCGAAACAAATGTTATAGCTTCAAACACTTGGGGTATAAGTGATATAGCTTCAAATGAAGACTAATCAAACGAGTTAGCTTCAAAATCCACGCGATACACATGATTTAGCTTCAAATATTAGCGATATAAGTGATGTAGATTCAACTGCAGGCGAAACGAACGAGTTAGCTCCAAATCCATGCGAAACACATGATTCAGCTGCAAATCAATGCGATGTAGAAGGTTTAGCTTCAAATCCATGCGATACACAAGATTTAGCTTCAAATCAATGCGATGTAGTAGGTTCAGCTTCAAATCCATGCTGCACATATGATTTAGCTTCAAATACTTGCGATATAAGTGATATAGTTTCAAATGGAGGCGAAACGAACGAGTTAGCTTCAAATCCATGCGAAACACATGATTTAGCTGCAAATCAATGCGATGTAGTAGGTTCAGCTTCAAATCCATGCGGCACATATGATTTAGCTACAAATACTTGTGATATACATTATTTAGCTACCACTGCATGCGAAACAAACGAGTTAGCTTCAAATCCATGCGAAACACACGATTGAGCTTCAAATCAATGCGATGTAGAAGGTTTGGCTTCATATCCAAGCGAAACACATGATTTAGCTTCAAATACTTGCGATATAAGTGATCTAGCTTCAAATGCAGGCGAATCGAACGAGTTAGCTTCAAATCCATGCGAAACACATGATTCAGCTGCAAATCAATGCGATGTAGGAGGTTCAGCTTCAAATCCATGCGAAACACATGATTCAGCTGCAAATCAATGCGATGTAGAAGGTTCAGCTTCAAATCCATGCGAAACACATGATTCAGCTGCAAATCAATGCGATGTAGAAGGTTCAGCTTCGAATCCATGCGAAACACATGATTCAGCTGCAAATCAATGCGATGTAGAAGGTTTAGCTTCAAATCCATGCGAAACACATTATTTAGCTGCAAATCAGTGCGAAGTAGAAGGCTCGGTTTCAAATCAATGCGATTCAAATGGTTCATATTCAAATACTTGTGAAAGACATGATTTAGCTTCAACTGCATGCGAAACACATGATTTATCTTCCAATCAATGCGATGTAGAAGGTTTAGATTCAAATCCATGCAAAACACGTGATTTAACATCTAATTAATTCGAAGTAGAAGGCTTAGCTTCAAATCCATGCGAATCAAATGGTTTAGCTTCTAATACTCATGATATACGTTATTTAGATTTAACTGCATTCGCAACGAACGAGTTAGCTTCAAATCAATGCGAAACACATGATTTAGCAGCAAATCAATGCGATGTAGAAGGTTTAGCTTCAAATCCGTGCGATACACAAGATTTAGCTTCAATTCAATGCGATGTAGTAGGTTCAGCTTCAAATCCATGCGGCACATATGATTTAGCTTCAAATACTTGCGATATAAGTGATATAGTTTCAAATGGAGGCGAAACGAACGAGTTAGCTTCAAGTCCATGCGAAACACATGATTTAGCTGCAAATCAATGCGATGTAGAAGGTTTAGCTTCAAATCAACGCGATACACTAGATTTAGCTTCAAATCAATGCGATGTAGAAGGTTCTGCTTCAAATCCATACGACACATATGATTTAGCTTCAAATACTTGCGATATAAGTGATATAGCTTCAAAAGCTGGAGGAACAAACGAGGTAGCTTCAATTCCATGCGAAAGAAATGATTTAGCTTCAAATCAATGCGAAGTAGAAGGCTTAGCTTCGAATTCATGCGAAACAAATTGTTTAGCTACAAATACTTGTGATATACATTATTTAGCTACAACTGCATGCGAAACAAACGAGTTACCATCAAATCCATACGAAACACATGATTTAGATTCAAATCAATGTGAAGTAGAAGCTTAGCTTCACATCCAAGCGAAACACATGATTTAGCTTCTAATCAATGCGAAGTAGAAGGCTTAGATTCAATGCCATGTAAAACGAACGATTTAGCTTCAAATACTTGCGGTATAAATGAAACAGATTCAAATGCAGGCGAATCAAACGAGTTAGCTTGAAAACAATGCGAAACACATGATTTAGCTTCAAATCAATAAGATGAAGCAGGTTTAGTTTCAAATCAATTCGATGTAGAAGATTTAGCTTCAAATCCATGCGACACAAATGCCTTAGCTTCAGATACATGCGATATAAGTGATATAGATACAAATGAATGCGAAACAAACGAGTTATCTTCAAAACCATGCGAAGCATATAATTTTTGCTTCAAATCAATGCGATGTAAAAGGTTTAGCTTCAAATCCATGCGAAACAAATGATTTAGCATCAGATACTTGCGATATGGTTAATATAGCTTCAAATGCAGGGAAAACAAACGAGTTAGCTTCAAATCCATGCGAAACACATGATTTAGCTGCAAATCATTGCGATGTAGAAGGTTTAGCTCCAAATCAATGGGAAACAAATGATTTAGCTTCAAATCAATGGGATTTAGAACATTTAGCTTCAAATCCAAGCGAAACAAATGATTCAGCTGCAAATCAATGCGATGTAGAAGGTTTAGCTTCAAATCCATACCAAACACATGATTTAGCTTCAAATCAATGGGATGTTGAAAGTTTATCTTCAAATCCATGCGAAACACATTATTTAGCTGCAAATCAGTGCGAAGTAGAAGGCTTAGCTTCAAATCCATGCGAAACAAATGGTTTAGCTTCAAATACTTGTGATATACGTTATTTAGACTTAACTGCATGCGCATCGAACGAGTTAGCTTCAAATCCATGCGAAACACACGATTTAGCTTCAAATCAATGCGAAGTAGAAGGCTTAGCTTCAAATCCATGCGAAACAAATGGTTTAGCTACAAATACTTGTGATATACATTATTTAGCTACAACTGCATGCGAAACTAACGAGTTAGCTTCAAATCCATGAGATACACATGATTTAGCTTCAAACCAATGCGATGTATAAGGTTTAGCTTCAAATCCATGCGATACACAAGATTTACCTTCAAATAAATTCGAAGGACAAGGCTTAGTTTCAAATACATGCGAAACAAATGATTTAGCTTCAAATGAATGCGAAGTAGAAGGCTTAGCTTCAAATCTATGCGAAACACACGATTTAGCTTCAAATCAATGTGATGTAGTAGGTTCAGCTTCACAATCCATGCGATATAAGTTATATAGCTTCAAAAGCAGGAGGAACAAACGAGGTAGCTTCAATTCCATGCGAAACGAATGATTTAGCTTCAAATCGATGCGATATAGAAGGCGTAGCTTCAAATCCATGCGAAACAAATGGTTTAGCTACAAATACTTGTGATATACATTATTAAGCTACAACTGCATGCGAAACTAACGAGTTAGCTTCAAATCCATGAGATACACATGATTTAGCTACAAATATTAGCGATATAGGTGATGTAGATTCAACTGCAGGCGAAACGAACGAGTTAGCTTCAAATCCATGAGAAACACATGATTCAGCTGCAAATCAATGCGTTGTAGAAGGTTTAGCTTCAAATCCATGCGATACAAAAGATTTAGCTTCAAATCAATGCGATGTAGTAGTTTCAGCTTCAAATCCATGCGGCACATATGATTTAGCTTCAAATACTTGCGATATAAGTAATATAGCTTCAAAAGCTGGAGGAACAAGAGAGGTAGCTTCAATTCCATGCGAAACAAATGATTTAGCTTCAAATTCATGCGAAACAAATGGTTTAGCTACAAATGCTTGTGATGTACATTATTTAGCTACAACTGCATGCGAAACAAACGAGTTAGCAACAAATCCATGCGAAACAATTGATTAAGCTTCAAATCAATGCGATGTAGATGGTTTGCTTCGAAGCCATGCGAAACACATGATTTAGCTTCAAATCAATGCGATGTAGAAGGTTTAGCTTCAAATCCATGCAAAACACGTGATTTAACTTCCAATTAATGCGAAGTAGAAGGCTTAGCTTCAAATCCATGCGAATCAAATGGTTTAGCTTCAAAAACTTGTGATATACATTATATAGATTGAACTGCATGCACAACGAACGAGTTAGCTTCAAATCCACGCGATACACATGATTTAGCTTCAAATACTAGCAATATAAGTAATGTAGATTCAACTGCAGGCGAAACGAACGAGTTAGCTTCAAATCCATGCGAAACACATGATTTAGCTGCAAATCATTGCGATGTAGAACGTTTAGCTTCAAAACAATAAGAGGTAGAAGGTTTAGCTTCAAATCAATAGAATGTAGAAGGTTTAGCTTCAAATCAAGGCGATGTTAAGGTTTAGCTTCAAATCCATACGAAACACATGATTTAGCTTCAAATCAAATCGAAGGACAAGGCTTAGATTCAAATCCATGCGAAACAAATGATTTAGCTTCAAATCAATGTGATGTAGTAGGTTCAGCTTCACAATCCATGCGATATAAGTGATATAGCTTCAAAAGCAGGAGGAACAAACGAGGTAGCTTCAATTCCATGCGAAACGAATGATTTAGCTTCAAATCGATGCGATATAGAAGGCGTAGCTTCAAATCCATGCGAAACAAATGTTTTAGCTACAAATACTTGTGATATACATTATTTAGCTACAACTGCATGCGAAACTAACGAGTTAGCTTCAAATCCATAAGATACACATGATTTAGCTTCAAACCAATGCGATGTAGAAGGTTTAGCTTCAAATCCATGCGATAAACAAGATTTAGCTTCAAATAAATTCGAAGGACAAGGCTTAGATTCAAATACATGCGAAACAAATGATTTAGCTTCAAATGAATGCGAAGTAGAAGGCTTAGCTTCAAATCTATGCGAAACACACGATTTATCTTCAAATCAATGTGATGTAGAAGGTTTAGCTTCAAATCCATGCGATACAAAAGATTTAGCTTCAAATCAATGCGATGTAGTAGGTTCAGCTTCAAATCCATGCGGCACATATGATTTAGCTTCAAATACTTGCGATATAAGTAATATAGCTTCAAAAGCTGGAGGAACAAGAGAGGTAGCTTCAATTCCATGCGAAACAAATGATTTAGCTTCAAATTCATGCGAAACAAATGGTTTAGCTACAAATGCTTGTGATGTACATTATTTAGCTACAACTGCATGCGAAACAAACGAGTTAGCAACAAATCCATGCGAAACAATTGATTAAGCTTCAAATCAATGCGATGTATATGGTTTGCTTCAAAGCCATGCGATACACAAGATTTAGCTTCAAATCAATGCGATGTAGTAGGTTCAGCTTCAATTCCATGCGAAACAAATGATTTAGCTTCAAATCGATGCGATATAGAAGGCGTAGCTTCAAATCCATGCGAAACAAATGGTTTAGCTACAAATACTTGTGATATACATTATTAAGCTACAACTGCATGCGAAACTAACGAGTTAGCTTCAAATCCATGAGATACACATGATTTAGCTACAAATATTAGCGATATAGGTGATGTAGATTCAACTGCAGGCGAAACGAACGAGTTAGCTTCAAATCCATGAGAAACACATGATTCAGCTGCAAATCAATGCGATGTAGAAGGTTTAGCTTCACATCCATGCGAAACACATTATTTAGCTGCAAATCAATGCGATGTAGTAGGTTCAGCTTCAAATCCATGCGGCACATATGATTTAGCTTCAAATACTTGCGATATAAGTGACATAGTTTCAAATGGAGGCAAAACGAACGAGTTAGCTTCAAATCCATGCGAGACACATGACTTAGCTTCAAATCAATGCGATGTAGAAGGTTTAGCTTCAAATCCACGCGAAACATGTGATTCAGCTGCAAATCAATGCGATGTAGAAGGTTTAGCTTCAAATCCACGCGAAACATATGATTCAGCTGCAAATCAATGCGATGTAGAAGGTTTAGCTTCACATCCATGCGAAACACATTATTTAGCTGCAAATCAGTGCGAAGTAGAAGGCTCGGGTTCAAATCAATGCGAATCAAATGGTTTAGCTTCAAATACTTGTGATATACGTTATATAGATTGAACTGCATGCGCAACGAACGAGTTAGCTTCAAATCCACGCGATACACATGATTTAGCTTCAAATACTAGCAATATAAGTAATGTAGATTCAACTGCAGGCGAAACGAACGAGTTAGCTTCAAATCCATGCGAAACACATGATTTAGCTGCAAATCATTGCGATGTAGAACGTTTAGCTTCCAAACAATAAGAGGTAGAAGGTTTAGCTTCAAATCAATAGAATGTAGAAGGTTTAGCTTCAAATCAAGGCGATGTTAAGGTTTAGCTTCAAATCCATACGAAACACATGATTTAGCTTCAAATCAATTCGAAGGACAAGGCTTAGATTCAAATCCATGCGAAACAAATGATTTAGCTTCAAATCAATGCGATGTAGAAGGTTTAGCATCAAATCCATGCGATACACAAGATTTAGCTTCAAATCAATGCGATGTAGTAGGTTCAGCTTCAAATCCATGCGGCACATATGATTTAGCTTCAAATACTTGCGATATAAGTGACATAGTTTCAAATGGAGGCGAAACAAACGAGTTAGCTTCAAATCCATGCGAGACACATGACTTAGCTTCAAATCAATGCGATGTAGAAGGTTTAGCTTCAAATCCACGCGAAACATATGATTTAGCTTCAAACACTTGGGGTATAAGTGATATACCTTCAAATGCAGACTAATCAAACGAGTTAGATTCAAAATCCACGCGATACACATGATTTAGCTTCTAATACTTGCGATATAAGTGATGTAGAATCAACTGCAGGCGAAACGAACGAGTTAGCTTCAAATCCATTCAAAACTCATGATTTAGCAACAAATCAATGCGATGTAGTAGGCTCAGCTTCAAATCCATGCGATATAAGCGATGTAGCTTCAAAAGCAGGAGGAACAAACGAGGTAGCTTCAATTCCATGCGAAACAAATGATTTAGCTTCAAATCAATGCGTAGTAGAAGGCGTAGCTTCAAATCCATGTGAAACAAATGGTTTATCTTCAAATCAATGCGAAGTAGAAGTTTTAGCTTCAAATCCGTGCGATACACAAGATTTAGCTTCAAATCAATGCGATGTAGTATGTTGAGCTTCAAATCCATGCGGCACATATGATTTAGCTTCAAATACTTGCGATATAAGTAATATAGTTTCAAATTGAGGCGAAACGAACGAGTTAGCTTCAAATCCATGCGAAACACATGATTCAGCTGCAAATCAATGCGATGTAGAAGGTTTAGCTTCAAATCCACGCGAAACATATGATTCAGCTGCAAATCAATGCGATGTAGAAGGTTTAGCTTCACATCCATGCGAAACACATTATTTAGCTGCAAATCAGTGCGAAGTAGAAGGCTCGGGTTCAAATCAATGCGAATCAAATGGTTTAGCTTCAAATACTTGTGATATACGTTATATAGATTGAACTGCATGCGCAACGAACGAGTTAGCTTCAAATCCACGCGATACACATGATTTAGCTTCAAATACTAGCAATATAAGTAATGTAGATTCAACTGCAGGCGAAACGAACGAGTTAGCTTCAAATCCATGCGAAACACATGATTTAGCTGCAAATCATTGCGATGTAGAACGTTTAGCTTCCAAACAATAAGAGGTAGAAGGTTTAGCTTCAAATCAATAGAATGTAGAAGGTTTAGCTTCAAATCAAGGCGATGTTAAGGTTTAGCTTCAAATCCATACGAAACACATGATTTAGCTTCAAATCAATTCGAAGGACAAGGCTTAGATTCAAATCCATGCGAAACAAATGATTTAGCTTCAAATCAATGCGATGTAGAAGGTTTAGCATCAAATCCATGCGATACACAAGATTTAGCTTCAAATCAATGCGATGTAGTAGGTTCAGCTTCAAATCCATGCGGCACATATGATTTAGCTTCAAATACTTGCGATATAAGTGACATAGTTTCAAATGGAGGCGAAACAAACGAGTTAGCTTCAAATCCATGCGAGACACATGACTTAGCTTCAAATCAATGCGATGTAGAAGGTTTAGCTTCAAATCCACGCGAAACATATGATTTAGCTTCAAACACTTGGGGTATAAGTGATATACCTTCAAATGCAGACTAATCAAACGAGTTAGATTCAAAATCCACGCGATACACATGATTTAGCTTCTAATACTTGCGATATAAGTGATGTAGAATCAACTGCAGGCGAAACGAACGAGTTAGCTTCAAATCCATTCAAAACTCATGATTTAGCAACAAATCAATGCGATGTAGTAGGCTCAGCTTCAAATCCATGCGATATAAGCGATGTAGCTTCAAAAGCAGGAGGAACAAACGAGGTAGCTTCAATTCCATGCGAAACAAATGATTTAGCTTCAAATCAATGCGTAGTAGAAGGCGTAGCTTCAAATCCATGTGAAACAAATGGTTTATCTTCAAATCAATGCGAAGTAGAAGTTTTAGCTTCAAATCCGTGCGATACACAAGATTTAGCTTCAAATCAATGCGATGTAGTATGTTGAGCTTCAAATCCATGCGGCACATATGATTTAGCTTCAAATACTTGCGATATAAGTAATATAGTTTCAAATTGAGGCGAAACGAACGAGTTAGCTTCAAATCCATGCGAAACACATGATTTAGCTGCAAATCAATGCGATGTAGAAGGTTTAGCTTCAAATCAATGCGATACACATGATTTAGCTTCAAATACTAGCGATGTAAGTGATATAGCTTCAAATGAAGACTAATCAAACGAGTTAGCTTCAAAATCCACGCGATACACATGATTTAGCTTCAAATATTAGCGATATTCTTGATGTAGATTCAACTGTAGGCGAAACGAACGAGTTAGCTTCAAATCCATGCGAATCAAATGGTCTAGCTTCAAATGATTGTGATATACGTTATTTAGATTCAACTGCATGCGCAACGGACGAGTTAGCTTCAAATCCATGCGAAACACATGATTTAGCTGCAAATCAATGCGATGAAGAAGATTTAGCTTCAAATCCATGCGAAACAAATGATATAGCTTCAAACACTTGGGGTGTAAGTGATATAGCTTCAAATGAAGACTAATCAAACGAGTGAGCTTCAAAATCCACGCGATACACATGATTTAGCTTCAAATCAATGCGATGTAGAAGGTTTAGCTTCAAAACAATAAGAGGTAGAAGGTTTAGCTTCAAATCAATAGAAGGTAGAAGATTTAGCTTCAAATCAATGCGATGTACAAGGTTTAGCTTCAAATCCATACGAAACACTTGATTTAGCTTCAAATGAATTCGAAGGACAAAGCTTAGATTCAAATCCATGCGAAACAAATGATTTAGCTTCAAATCAATGCGATGTAGAAGGTTTAGCTTCAAATCCATGCGAAACACATTATTTACCTGCAAATCAGTGCGAAGTAGAAGGCTCAGGTTCAAACCCATGCGATTCAAATGGTTCATCATCAAATACTTGTGAAAGACATGATTTAGCTTCAACTGCATGAGAAACACATGATTTAGCTTCAAATCAATGCGTTGTAGAAGGTTTAGATTCAAATCCATGCAAAACACGTGATTTAACTTCCAATTAATGCGAAGTAGAAGGCTGAGCTTCAAATCCATGCGAATCAAATGGTTTAGCTTCAAATACTTGTGATATACGTTATTTAGATTGAACTGCATGCGCAACGAACGAGTTAGCTTCAAATCCATGCGAAACACATGATTTAGCTGCAAATCAATGCGATGAAGAAGGTTTAGCTTCAAATCCATGCGAAACAAATGATATAGCTTCAAACATTTGGGGTGTAAGTGGTATAGCTTCAAATGAAGACTAATCAAACGAATTAGCTTCAAAATCCACGCGGTACACATGATTTAGCTTCAAATATTAGCGATATTATTGATGTAGATTCAACTGCAGGCGAAACGAACGAGTTAGCTTCAAATCCATGCGAAACACATGATACAGCTGCAAATCAATGCGATGTAGAAGGTTCAGCTTCAAATCGATGCGAAACACATGATTCAGCTGCAAATCAATGCGATGTAGAAGGTTTAGCTTCCAATCAATAGAAGGTAGAAGATTTAGCTTCAAATCAATGCGATGTACAAGGTTTAGCTTCAAATCCATACGAAACACTTGATTTAGCTTCAAATGAATTCGAAGGACAAAGCTTAGATTCAAATCCATGCGAAACAAATGATTTAGCTTCAAATCAATGCGATGTAGAAGGTTTAGCTTCAAATCCATGCGAAACACATTATTTACCTGCAAATCAGTGCGAAGTAGAAGGCTCAGGTTCAAACCCATGCGATTCAAATGGTTCATCATCAAATACTTGTGAAAGACATGATTTAGCTTCAACTGCATGAGAAACACATGATTTAGCTTCAAATCAATGCGTTGTAGAAGGTTTAGATTCAAATCCATGCAAAACACGTGATTTAACTTCCAATTAATGCGAAGTAGAAGGCTGAGCTTCAAATCCATGCGAATCAAATGGTTTAGCTTCAAATACTTGTGATATACGTTATTTAGATTGAACTGCATGCGCAACGAACGAGTTAGCTTCAAATCCATGCGAAACACATGATTTAGCTGCAAATCAATGCGATGAAGAAGGTTTAGCTTCAAATCCATGCGAAACAAATGATATAGCTTCAAACATTTGGGGTGTAAGTGGTATAGCTTCAAATGAAGACTAATCAAACGAATTAGCTTCAAAATCCACGCGGTACACATGATTTAGCTTCAAATATTAGCGATATTATTGATGTAGATTCAACTGCAGGCGAAACGAACGAGTTAGCTTCAAATCCATGCGAAACACATGATACAGCTGCAAATCAATGCGATGTAGAAGGTTCAGCTTCAAATCGATGCGAAACACATGATTCAGCTGCAAATCAATGCGATGTAGAAGGTTTAGCTTCCAATCATGCGAAACACATGATGTAGCTTCAAATACTTGCGACATAAGTGATCTAGCTTCAAATACAGGCGAATCGAACGAGTTAGCTTCAAATCCATGCGAAACACATGATTCAGCTGCAAATCAATGCGATGTAGAAGGTTTAGCTTCAAATCCATGCGAAACACATTATTTAGCTGCAAATCAGTGCGAAGTAGAAGGCTCGGTGTCAAATCAATGCGATTCAAATGGTTCATCTTCAAATACCTGTGAAAGACATGATTTAGATTCAACTGCATGCGAAACACATGATTTAGCTTCAAATCAATGCGATGTAGAAGTGTTAGCTTCAAATCCATGCAAAACACGTGATTTAACTTCCAATTAATGCGAAGTGGAAGGCTTAGCTTCAAATCCATGCGAATCAAATGGTTTAGCTTCAAATACTGGTGAAATACGTTATTTAGATTTTACTGCATGCGCAACGAACGAGTTAGCTTCAAATCAATGCGAAACAAATGATTTAGCTGCAAATCAATGCAATGAAGAAGGTTTAGCGTCAAATCCATGCGAAACAAATGATATAGCTTCAAACACTTGGGGTATAAGTGATATAGCTTCAAATGAAGACTAATCAAACGAGTTAGCTTTAAAATCCACGCGATACACATGATTTAGCTACAAATTTTAGCGATATAAGTGATGTAGATTCAACTGCAGGCGAAACGATCGAGTTAGCTTCAAATCCATGCGAAACACATGATTCAGCTGCAAATCATTGCGATGTACAAGGTTCAGCTTCAAATCGATGCGAAACACATGATTCAGCTGCAAATCAATGCGATGTAGAAGGTTCAGCTTCAAATCCATGCCAAACACATGATTTAGAATCAAATTCATGGGATGTAGAAGGTTTAGCTTCAAATCCATGCGGAACACATTATTTAGCTGCAAATAGGTGCGAAGTAGAAGGCTCGGGTTCAAATCAATGCGATTCAAGTGGTTCATCTTCAAATACTTGTGAAAGACATGATTTAGCTTCAACTGCATGCGAAACACATGATTCAGCTGCAAATCCATGCGATGCAGAAGGTTTAGCTTGAAATCCATGCCAAACACATGATTTAGCTTCAAATCCATGGGATGTAGAAGGTTTAGCTTCAAATCCATGCGAAACACATTATTTAGCTGCAAGTCATTGCGATGTAGAAGGTTTAGCTTCAAAACAATAAGAGGTAGAAGGTTTAGCTTCAAATCAATGCGATGTAGAAGGTTAAGCTTCAAATCCATGCGATACAAATGATTTAGCTGCAAATCAATGCAATGAAGAAGGTTTAGCTTCAAATCCATGCGAAACAAATGATATAGCTTCAAACACTTGGGGTATAAGTGATATAGCTTCAATTGAAGACTAATCAAACGAGTTAGCTTCAAAATCCACGAGATACACATGATTTAGCTACAAATATTAGCGATATAAGTGATGTAGATTCAACTGCAGGCGAAACGATCGAGTTAGCTTCAAATCCATGAGAAACACATGATTCAGCTGCAAATCAATGCGATGTAGAAGGTTCAGCTTCAAATCGATGCGAAACACATGATTCAGCTGCAAATCAATGCGATGTAGAAGGTTTAGCTTCAAATCATGCGAAACACATGATTTAGCTTCAAATACTTGCGATATAAGTGATCTAGCTTCAAATACAGGCGAATCGAACGAGTTAGCTTCAAATCCATGCGAAACACATGATTCAGCTGCAAATCAATGCGAAGCAGAATGCTTACCTTCAATTCCATCCGAATCAAAATGTTTAGCTTCAAATACTTGTGATATACATGATTTGGCTTCAAATCAATGCGATGTAGAAGGCTTATCTTCAAATGGCTTAGCTTCTGATACTTATGATATACATAATTTACCTTCAACTGAATGCGAAAAAAGCGAGATAGCTTCAAATCAAAGCGAAACACTAGATTTAGCTTCAAATCAATGCGATGAAGATGGATTAGCTTCAAGTCCATGAGAAACAAATGATTTAGCTTCAGATACTTGCGATATAAATGATATAGCATCAAATGCAGGCGAAACAAACGAGCTAGTTACAAATCCAAGTCAAACACATGATTAAGGTGCAAATCAAAGCGATGTGGAAGGCTTAGCTTCAAAACCCATACGTAACACATGATTAATATTCAAATTCATGCGTAACACATGGTACAGCTTCAAATCCATGCGAAACAAATGATATAGCTTCAAACACTTGGGGTATAAGTGATATAGCTTCAATTGAAGACTAATCAAACGAGTTAGCTTCAAAATCCACGAGATACACATGATTTAGCTACAAATATTAGCGATATAAGTGATGTAGATTCAACTGCAGGCGAAACGATCGAGTTAGCTTCAAATCCATGAGAAACACATGATTCAGCTGCAAATCAATGCGATGTAGAAGGTTCAGCTTCAAATCGATGCGAAACACATGATTCAGCTGCAAATCAATGCGATGTAGAAGGTTTAGCTTCAAATCATGCGAAACACATGATTTAGCTTCAAATACTTGCGATATAAGTGATCTAGCTTCAAATACAGGCGAATCGAACGAGTTAGCTTCAAATCCATGCGAAACACATGATTCAGCTGCAAATCAATGCGAAGCAGAATGCTTACCTTCAATTCCATCCGAATCAAAATGTTTAGCTTCAAATACTTGTGATATACATGATTTGGCTTCAAATCAATGCGATGTAGAAGGCTTATCTTCAAATGGCTTAGCTTCTGATACTTATGATATACATAATTTACCTTCAACTGAATGCGAAAAAAGCGAGATAGCTTCAAATCAAAGCGAAACACTAGATTTAGCTTCAAATCAATGCGATGAAGATGGATTAGCTTCAAGTCCATGAGAAACAAATGATTTAGCTTCAGATACTTGCGATATAAATGATATAGCATCAAATGCAGGCGAAACAAACGAGTTAGTTACAAATCCAAGTCAAACACATGATTAAGGTGCAAATCAAAGCGATGTGGAAGGCTTAGCTTCAAAACCCATACGTAACACATGATTAATATTCAAATTCATGCGTAACACATGGTACAGCTTCAAATTCATGCGAAACAAATGGTTTAACTTCATATACTTGTGATAAACATGATTTATATGCAACTCCATGCGAAACAAACGAATTAGCTTCAAATCCATGCGAAACACATGATTCAGCTGCAAATCATTGCGATGTAGAAGGTTCAGATTCAAATCGATGCGAAACACATGATTCAGCTGCAAATCAATGCGATGTAGAAGGTTCAGCTTCAAATCCATGCCAAACACATGATTTAGCTTCAAATCCATGGGATGTAGAAGGTTTAGCTTCAAATCCATGCGAAACACATTATTTAGCTTCAAATCAATTCGAAGGACAAGGCTTATATTCAAATCCATGCGAAACAAATGATTTAGCTTCAAATCAATGCGATGTAGAAGGTTTAGCTTCAAATCCATGCGATACAAATGATTTAGCTGCAAGTCAATGCAATGAAGAAGGTTTAGCTTCAAATCCATGCGAAACAAATGATATAGCTTCAAACACTTGGGGTATAAGTGATATAGCTTCAAATGAAGTCTAATCAAACGAGTTAGCTTCAAAATCCACGAGATACACATGATTTAGCTACAAATATTAGCGATATAAGTGATGTAGATTCAACTGCAGGCGAAACGATCGAGTTAGCTTCAAATCCATGAGAAACACATGATTCAGCTGCAAATCAATGCGATGTAGAAGGTTCAGCTTCAAATCGATGCGAAACACATGATTCAGCTGCAAATCAATGCGATGTAGAAGGTTTAGCTTCAAATCATGCGAAACACATGATTTAGCTTCAAATACTTGCGATATAAGTGATCTAGCTTCAAATACAGGCGAATCGAACGAGTTAGCTTCAAATCCATACGAAACACATGATTCAGCTGCAAATCAATGCGATGTAGAAGGTTCAGCTTCAAATCCATGCGAAACACATGATTCAGCTGCAAATCAATGCGATGTAGAAGTTTTAGCTTCAAATCCATGCGAAACACATTATTTAGCTGAAAATCAGTGCGAAGTAGAAGGCTCGGGTTCAAATCAATGCGATTCAAATGGTTCATCTTCAAATACTTGTGAAAGACATGATTTAGCTTCAACTGCATGCGAAACAAACGTGGTAGCTTCAAATCCAAGCGAAACACATGATTTATGTTCAAATTAATGCGAAGTAGAAGGCTTAGCTTCCAATTCAAGCGAAACACATGATTAAGCTTCAAATCAATGCGAAGTAGAAGGCTTGGCTTCAAATCAATCCGAAACAAATTGCTTAGCTTCAAATACTTGTGATATACATGATATAGCTGAAAATGCAGGCGGAACAAACGAGTTATCTTCAAATCCATGCGAAACACATGATTATGCTTCAAATCAATGCGAAGCAGAATGCTTACCTTCAATTCCATCCGAATCGAAATGTTTAGCTTCAAATACTTGTGATATACATGATTTGGCTTCAAATCAATGCGAAGTAGAAGGCTTATCTTCAAATCCATGCAAAACAAATGGTTTAGCTACAAATACTTGTGATATACTTTATTTAGCTACAACTGCATGCGAAACGAACGAGTTAGATTCAAATCCATGCAAAACACATGATTTTTGCTGCCAATCAATGCGATGTAGAAGGTTTAGCTTCAAATCCATGCGATACACTAGAATTAGCTTGAAATCAATGCGATGTAGAAGGTTCTGCTTCAAATCCAAACGACACATATGATTTAGATTCAAATTCTTGCGATATAAGTGATATAGCTTCAAAAGCTGGTGGAACAAGCGAGGTAGCTTCAATTCCATGCGAAACAAATGATTTAGCTTCAAATCAATGCGAAGTAAAAGGCTTAGCTTCAAATTCATGGGAAACAAATGGTTTAGCTACAAATACTTGTGATATACATTATTTAGCTACAACTGCATGCGAAACAAACGAGTTAGCATCAAATCCATGCGAAACACATGATTAAGCTTCAAATCAATGCGATGTAGATGGTTTTCTTGAAATCCATGCAATACACAAGATTTAGCTTCAAATCAATGCGATGTAGTAGGTTTAGCTTCAAATCCATTCGATATAAGTGATATAGCTTCAAATGCAGGAGGAACAAGCAACGTAGCTTCAATTCCATGCGAAACAAATGATTTAGCTTCAAATCAATGCGAAGTAGAAGGTTTAACTTCAAATCCATGCGTTACACAGGATTTAGCTTCAAATCAATGCGATGTAGTAGGTTCAACTTCAAATCTATGCGGCACATATGATTTAGCTTCAAATACTTGCGATATAAGTGATATAGTTTCAAATGGACGCGATACGAACGAGTTGGCTTCAAATCCATGCGAAACACATGATTTAGCTGCAAATCTATGCGATGTAGAAGGTTTAGATTCAAATCATGCGAAACACATGATTCAGCTGCAAATCAATGTGATGTAGAAGTTTTAGCTTCAAATCCATGCGAAACACATGATTTAACTTCAAATCAATTCGAAGGACAAGGCTTAGATTCAAATCCATGCGAAAGAAATGATTTAACTTCAAATCAATGCGAAGTAAAAGGCATAGCTTCAAATCCATGCGAAACAAATGGTTTAGCTACAAATACTTGTGATATACATTATGTAGCTACAACTGCATGCGAAACAAACGAGTTAGCTTCAAATCCATGTGAAACACATGATTCAGCTGCAAATCAATGCGATGTAGAAGGTTTAGATTCAAATCATGCGAAACACATGATTCAGCTGCAAATCAATGTGATGTAGAAGTTTTAGCTTCAAATCCATGCGGAACACATTATTTAGCTGCAAATCAGTGCGAAGTAGAAGGCTCGTGTTCAAATCAATGCGATTCAAATGGTTCATCTTCAAATACTTGTGAAAGACATGATTTAGCTTCAACTGCATGCGAAACACATGATTTAGCTTCAAATCAATGCGATGTAGCAGGTTTAGCTTCAAATCCATGCAAAACACGTGATTTAACTTCCAATTAATGCGAAGTAGAAGGCTTAGCTTCAAATCCATGCGAATCAAATGGTTTAGCTTCAAATACTTGTGATATACGTTATTTAGAATGAACTGCATGCGCAACGAACGGGTTAGCTTCAAATCCATTCAAAACTCATGATTTAGCAGCAAATCAATGCGATGTAGTAGGCTCAGCTTCAAATCCATGCGATATAAGTGATATAGCATCAAAAGCAGGAGGAACAAACGAGGTAGCTTCAATTCCATGCGAAACAAATGATTTAGCTTCAAATCAATGCGTAGTAGAAGGCGTAGCTTCAAATCCATGTGAAACAAATGGTTTATCTTCAAATCAATGCGAAGTAGAAGGTTTAGCTTCAAATCCGTGCGATACACAAGATTTAGCTTCAAATCAATGCGATGTAGTATGTTCAGCTTCAAATCCATGCGAAACACATGATGTAGCTTCAAATACTTGCGATATAAGTGATCTAGCTTCAAATACAGGCGAATCGAACGAGTTAGCTTCAAATCCATGCGAAACACATGATTCAGCTGCAAATCAATGCGATGTAGATGGTTTGCTTCAAATCCATGCGATACACAAGATTTAGCTTCAAATCAATGTGATGTAGTAGGTTCAGCTTCAAATCCATGCGGTATAAGTGATATAGCTTCAAAAGCAGGAGGAACAAACGAGGTAGCTTCAATTCCATGCGAAACAAATGGTTTAGCTACAAATACTTGTGATATACATTACTTAGCTACAACTGCATGCGAAACTAACGTTTAGTTTCAAATCCATGCGAAACACATTATTTAACTGCAAATAGGTGCGAGTTGAAGGCTCGGGTTCAAATCAATGCGATTCAAGTGGTTCATCTTCAAATACTTGTGAAAGACATGATTTAGCTTCAACTGCATGCGAATCACATGATTTAGCTTCAAATCAATGCGATGTAGTAGGTTCAGCTTCAAATCCATGCGGAACACATTATTTAGCTGCAAATAGGTGCGAGTTGAAGGCTCGGGTTCAAATCAATGCGATTCAAGTGGTTCATCTTCAAATACTTGTGAAAGACATGATTTAGCTTCAACTGCATGCGAAACACATGATTCAGCTGCAAATCCATGCGATGCAGAAGGTTTAGCTTGAAATCCATGCCAAACACATGATTTAGCTTCAAATCCATGGGATGTAGAAGGTTAGCTTCAAATCCATGCGAAACACATTATTTAACTGCAAATCATTGCGATGTAGAAGGTTTAGCTTCAAAACAATAAGAGGTAGAAGGTTTAGCTTCAAAT
The DNA here is from genome assembly GCF_051020955.1 of Megalopta genalis. Classification (NCBI taxonomy): domain Eukaryota; kingdom Metazoa; phylum Arthropoda; class Insecta; order Hymenoptera; family Halictidae; genus Megalopta; species Megalopta genalis. The sequence goes on from NW_027476613.1 coordinate 137,132, forward strand.
CAATAGAATGTAGAAGGTGTAGCTTCAAATCAATGCGATGTTAAGGTTTCGCTTCAAATCCATACGAAACACATGATTTAGCTACAAATATTAGCGATATAAGTGATGTAGATTCAACTGCAGGCGAAACGATCGAGTTAGCTTCAAATCCATGAGAAACACATGATTCAGCTGCAAATCAATGCGATGTAGAAGGTTCAGCTTCAAATCGATGCGAAACACATGATTCAGCTGCAAATCAATGCGATGTAGAAGGTTTAGCTTCAAATCATGCGAAACACATGATTTAGCTTCAAATACTTGCGATATAAGTGATCTAGCTTCAAATACAGGCGAATCGAACGAGTTAGCTTCAAATCCATACGAAACACATGATTCAGCTGCAAATCAATGCGATGTAGAAGGTTCAGCTTCAAATCCATGCGAAACACATGATTCAGCTGCAAATCAATGCGATGTAGAAGTTTTAGCTTGAAATCCATGCGAAACACATTATTTAGCTGAAAATCAGTGCGAAGTAGAAGGCTCGGGTTCAAATCAATGCGATTCAAATGGTTCATCTTCAAATACTTGTGAAAGACATGATTTAGCTTCAACTGCATGCGAAACAAACGTGGTAGCTTCAAATCCAAGCGAAACACATGATTTATGTTCAAATTAATGCGAAGTAGAAGGCTTAGCTTCCAATTCAAGCGAAACACATGATTAAGCTTCAAATCAATGCGAAGTAGAAGGCTTGGCTTCAAATCAATCCGAAACAAATTGCTTAGCTTCAAATACTTGTGATATACATGATATAGCTGAAAATGCAGGCGGAACGAACGAGTTATCTTCAAATCCATGCGAAACACATGATTATGCTTCAAATCAATGCGAAGCAGAATGCTTACCTTCAATTCCATCCGAATCGAAATGTTTAGCTTCAAATACTTGTGATATACATGATTTGGCTTCAAATCAATGCGAAGTAGAAGGCTTATCTTCAAATCCATGCAAAACAAATGGTTTAGCTACAAATACTTGTGATATACTTTATTTAGCTACAACTGCATGCGAAACGAACGAGTTAGCTTCAAATCCATGCAAAACACATGATTTTTGCTGCCAATCAATGCGATGTAGAAGGTTTAGCTTCAAATCCATGCGATACACTAGATTTAGCTTGAAATCAATGCGATGTAGAAGGTTCTGCTTCAAATCCAAACGACACATATGATTTAGATTCAAATTCTTGCGATATAAGTGATATAGCTTCAAAAGCTGGTGGAACAAGCGAGGTAGCTTCAATTCCATGCGAAACAAATGATTTAGCTTCAAATCAATGCGAAGTAAAAGGCTTAGCTTCAAATTCATGGGAAACAAATGGTTTAGCTACAAATACTTGTGATATACATTATTTAGCTACAACTGCATGCGAAACAAACGAGTTAGCATCAAATCCATGCGAAACACATGATTAAGCTTCAAATCAATGCGATGTAGATGGTTTTCTTGAAATCCATGCAATACACAAGATTTAGCTTCAAATCAATGCGATGTAGTAGGTTTAGCTTCAAATCCATTCGATATAAGTGATATAGCTTCAAATGCAGGAGGAACAAGCAACGTAGCTTCAATTCCATGCGAAACAAATGATTTAGCTTCAAATCAATGCGAAGTAGAAGGTTTAACTTCAAATCCATGCGTTACACAGGATTTAGCTTCAAATCAATGCGATGTAGTAGGTTCAACTTCAAATCTATGCGGCACATATGATTTAGCTTCAAATACTTGCGATATAAGTGATATAGTTTCAAATGGACGCGATACGAACGAGTTGGCTTCAAATCCATGCGAAACACATGATTTAGCTGCAAATCTATGCGATGTAGAAGGTTTAGATTCAAATCATGCGAAACACATGATTCAGCTGCAAATCAATGTGATGTAGAAGTTTTAGCTTCAAATCCATGCGAAACACATGATTTAACTTCAAATCAATTCGAAGGACAAGGCTTAGATTCAAATCCATGCGAAAGAAATGATTTAACTTCAAATCAATGCGAAGTAAAAGGCATAGCTTCAAATCCATGCGAAACAAATGGTTTAGCTACAAATACTTGTGATATACATTATGTAGCTACAACTGCATGCGAAACAAACGAGTTAGTTTCAAATCCATGTGAAACACATGATTCAGCTGCAAATCAATGCGATGTAGAAGGTTTAGATTCAAATCATGCGAAACACATGATTCAGCTGCAAATCAATGTGATGTAGAAGTTTTAGCTTCAAATCCATGCGGAACACATTATTTAGCTGCAAATCAGTGCGAAGTAGAAGGCTCGTGTTCAAATCAATGCGATTCAAATGGTTCATCTTCAAATACTTGTGAAAGACATGATTTAGCTTCAACTGCATGCGAAACACATGATTTAGCTTCAAATCAATGCGATGTAGCAGGTTTAGCTTCAAATCCATGCAAAACACGTGATTTAACTTCCAATTAATGCGAAGTAGAAGGCTTAGCTTCAAATCCATGCGAATCAAGTGGTTTAGCTTCAAATACTTGTGATATACGTTATTTAGAATGAACTGCATGCGCAACGAACGGGTTAGCTTCAAATCCATTCAAAACTCATGATTTAGCAGCAAATCAATGCGATGTAGTAGGCTCAGCTTCAAATCCATGCGATATAAGTGATATAGCATCAAAAGCAGGAGGAACAAACGAGGTAGCTTCAATTCCATGCGAAACAAATGATTTAGCTTCAAATCAATGCGTAGTAGAAGGCGTAGCTTCAAATCCATGTGAAACAAATGGTTTATCTTCAAATCAATGCGAAGTAGAAGGCTTAGCTTCAAATCCATGCGAATCAAATGGTTTAGCTTCAAATACTTGTGATATACGTTATTTAGAATGAACTGCATGCGCAACGAACGGGTTAGCTTCAAATCCATTCAAAACTCATGATTTAGCAGCAAATCAATGCGATGTAGTAGGCTCAGCTTCAAATCCATGCGATATAAGTGATATAGCATCAAAAGCAGGAGGAACAAACGAGGTAGCTTCAATTCCATGCGAAACAAATGATTTAGCTTCAAATCAATGCGTAGTAGAAGGCGTAGCTTCAAATCGATGTGAAACAAATGGTTTATCTTCAAATCAATGCGAAGTAGAAGGTTTAGCTTCAAATCCGTGCGATACACAAGATTTAGCTTCAAATCAATGCGATGTAGTATGTTCAGCTTCAAATCCATGCGAAACACATGATGTAGCTTCAAATACTTGCGATATAAGTGATCTAGCTTCAAATACAGGCGAATCGAACGAGTTAGCTTCAAATCCATGCGAAACACATGATTCATCTGCAAATCAATGCGATGTAGATGGTTTGCTTCAAATCCATGCGATACACAAGATTTAGCTTCAAATCAATGTGATGTAGTAGGTTCAGCTTCAAATCCATGCGGTATAAGTGATATAGCTTCAAAAGCAGGAGGAACAAACGAGGTAGCTTCAATTCCATGCGAAACAAATGGTTTAACTACAAATACTTGTGATATACATTACTTAGCTACAACTGCATGCGAAACTAACGTTTAGCTTCAAATCCATGCGAAACACATGATTTAGCTGCAAATCATTGCGATGTAGAAGGTTTAGCTTCAAAACAATAAGAGGTAGAAGGTTTAGCTTCAAATCAATAGAATGTAGAAGGTTTAGCTTCAAATCAATGCGAAACACATTATTTAGCTGCAAATCAGTGCGAAGTAGAAGGCTCGGGTTCAAATCAATGCGATTCAAATGGTTCATCTTCAAATACTTGTGAAAGACATGATTTAGCTTCAACTGCATGCGAATCACATGATTTAGCTTCAAATCAATGCGATGTAGTAGGTTCAGCTTCAAATCCATGCGGAACACATTATTTAGCTGCAAATAGGTGCGAGTTGAAGGCTCGGGTTCAAATCAATGCGATTCAAGTGGTTCATCTTCAAATACTTGTGAAAGACATGATTTAGCTTCAACTGCATGCGAAACACATGATTCAGCTGCAAATCAATGCGATGTAGAAGTTTTAGCTTCAAATCCATGCGAAACACATTATTTAGCTGAAAATCAGTGCGAAGTAGAAGGCTCGGGTTCAAATCAATGCGATTCAAATGGTTCATCTTCAAATACTTGTGAAAGACATGATTTAGCTTCAACTGCATGCGAAACAAACGTGGTAGCTTCAAATCCAAGCGAAACACATGATTTATGTTCAAATTAATGCGAAGTAGAAGGCTTAGCTTCCAATTCAAGCGAAACACATGATTAAGCTTCAAATCAATGCGAAGTAGAAGGCTTGGCTTCAAATCAATCCGAAACAAATTGCTTAGCTTCAAATACTTGTGATATACATGATATAGCTGAAAATGCAGGCGGAACAAACGAGTTATCTTCAAATCCATGCGAAACACATGATTATGCTTCAAATCAATGCGAAGCAGAATGCTTACCTTCAATTCCATCCGAATCGAAATGTTTAGCTTCAAATACTTGTGATATACATGATTTGGCTTCAAATCAATGCGAAGTAGAAGGCTTATCTTCAAATCCATGCAAAACAAATGGTTTAGCTACAAATACTTGTGATATACTTTATTTAGCTACAACTGCATGCGAAACGAACGAGTTAGCTTCAAATCCATGCAAAACACATGATTTTTGCTGCCAATCAATGCGATGTAGAAGGTTTAGCTTCAAATCCATGCGATACACTAGATTTAGCTTGAAATCAATGCGATGTAGAAGGTTCTGCTTCAAATCCAAACGACACATATGATTTAGATTCAAATTCTTGCGATATAAGTGATATAGCTTCAAAAGCTGGTGGAACAAGCGAGGTAGCTTCAATTCCATGCGAAACAAATGATTTAGCTTCAAATCAATGCGAAGTAAAAGGCTTAGCTTCAAATTCATGGGAAACAAATGGTTTAGCTACAAATACTTGTGATATACATTATTTAGCTACAACTGCATGCGAAACAAACGAGTTAGCATCAAATCCATGCGAAACACATGATTAAGCTTCAAATCAATGCGATGTAGATGGTTTTCTTGAAATCCATGCAATACACAAGATTTAGCTTCAAATCAATGCGATGTAGTAGGTTTAGCTTCAAATCCATTCGATATAAGTGATATAGCTTCAAATGCAGGAGGAACAAGCAACGTAGCTTCAATTCCATGCGAAACAAATGATTTAGCTTCAAATCAATGCGAAGTAGAAGGTTTAACTTCAAATCCATGCGTTACACAGGATTTAGCTTCAAATCAATGCGATGTAGTAGGTTCAACTTCAAATCTATGCGGCACATATGATTTAGCTTCAAATACTTGCGATATAAGTGATATAGTTTCAAATGGACGCGATACGAACGAGTTGGCTTCAAATCCATGCGAAACACATGATTTAGCTGCAAATCTATGCGATGTAGAAGGTTTAGATTCAAATCATGCGAAACACATGATTCAGCTGCAAATCAATGTGATGTAGAAGTTTTAGCTTCAAATCCATGCGAAACACATGATTTAACTTCAAATCAATTCGAAGGACAAGGCTTAGATTCAAATCCATGCGAAAGAAATGATTTAACTTCAAATCAATGCGAAGTAAAAGGCATAGCTTCAAATCCATGCGAAACAAATGGTTTAGCTACAAATACTTGTGATATACATTATGTAGCTACAACTGCATGCGAAACAAACGAGTTAGCTTCAAATCCATGTGAAACACATGATTCAGCTGCAAATCAATGCGATGTAGAAGGTTTAGATTCAAATCATGCGAAACACATGATTCAGCTGCAAATCAATGTGATGTAGAAGTTTTAGCTTCAAATCCATGCGGAACACATTATTTAGCTGCAAATCAGTGCGAAGTAGAAGGCTCGTGTTCAAATCAATGCGATTCAAATGGTTCATCTTCAAATACTTGTGAAAGACATGATTTAGCTTCAACTGCATGCGAAACACATGATTTAGCTTCAAATCAATGCGATGTAGCAGGTTTAGCTTCAAATCCATGCAAAACACGTGATTTAACTTCCAATTAATGCGAAGTAGAAGGCTTAGCTTCAAATCCATGCGAATCAAATGGTTTAGCTTCAAATACTTGTGATATACGTTATTTAGAATGAACTGCATGCGCAACGAACGGGTTAGCTTCAAATCCATTCAAAACTCATGATTTAGCAGCAAATCAATGCGATGTAGTAGGCTCAGCTTCAAATCCATGCGATATAAGTGATATAGCATCAAAAGCAGGAGGAACAAACGAGGTAGCTTCAATTCCATGCGAAACAAATGATTTAGCTTCAAATCAATGCGTAGTAGAAGGCGTAGCTTCAAATCCATGTGAAACAAATGGTTTATCTTCAAATCAATGCGAAGTAGAAGGTTTAGCTTCAAATCCGTGCGATACACAAGATTTAGCTTCAAATCAATGCGATGTAGTATGTTCAGCTTCAAATCCATGCGAAACACATGATGTAGCTTCAAATACTTGCGATATAAGTGATCTAGCTTCAAATACAGGCGAATCGAACGAGTTAGCTTCAAATCCATGCGAAACACATGATTCAGCTGCAAATCAATGCGATGTAGATGGTTTGCTTCAAATCCATGCGATACACAAGATTTAGCTTCAAATCAATGTGATGTAGTAGGTTCAGCTTCAAATCCATGCGGTATAAGTGATATAGCTTCAAAAGCAGGAGGAACAAACGAGGTAGCTTCAATTCCATGCGAAACAAATGGTTTAGCTACAAATACTTGTGATATACATTACTTAGCTACAACTGCATGCGAAACTAACGTTTAGCTTCAAATCCATGCGAAACACATGATTTAGCTGCAAATCATTGCGATGTAGAAGGTTTAGCTTCAAAACAATAAGAGGTAGAAGGTTTAGCTTCAAATCAATAGAATGTAGAAGGTTTAGCTTCAAATCAATGCGAAACACATTATTTAGCTGCAAATCAGTGCGAAGTAGAAGGCTCGGGTTCAAATCAATGCGATTCAAATGGTTCATCTTCAAATACTTGTGAAAGACATGATTTAGCTTCAACTGCATGCGAATCACATGATTTAGGTTCAAATCAATGCGATGTAGTAGGTTCAGCTTCAAATCCATGCGGAACACATTATTTAGCTGCAAATAGGTGCGAGTTGAAGGCTCGGGTTCAAATCAATGCGATTCAAGTGGTTCATCTTCAAATACTTGTGAAAGACATGATTTAGCTTCAACTGCATGCGAAACACATGATTCAGCTGCAAATCCATGCGATGCAGAAGGTTTAGCTTGAAATCCATGCCAAACACATGATTTAGCTTCAAATCCATGGGATGTAGAAGGTTAGCTTCAAATCCATGCGAAACACATTATTTAACTGCAAATCATTGCGATGTAGAAGGTTTAGCTTCAAAACAATAAGAGGTAGAAGGTTTAGCTTCAAATCAATAGAATGTAGAAGGTGTAGCTTCAAATCAATGCGATGTTAAGGTTTCGCTTCAAATCCATACGAAACACATGATTTAGCTTCAAATCAATTCGAAGGACAAGGCTTAGATTCAAATCCACGCGAAACAAATGATTTAGCTTCAAATCAATGCGACGTAGAAGGTTTAGCTTCAAATCCATGCGATACAAATGATTTAGCTGCAAATCAATGCAATGAAGAAGGTTTAGCTTAAAATCCATGCGAAACAAATGATATAGCTTCAAACACTTGGGGTATAAGTGATATAGCTTCAAATGAAGACTAATCAAACGAGTTAGCTTCAAAATCCACGAGATACACATGATTTAGCTACAAATATTACCGATATAAGTGATGTAGATTCAACTGCAGGCGAAACGATCGAGTTAGCTTCAAATCCATGAGAAACACATGATTCAGCTGCAAATCAATGCGATGTAGAAGGTTCAGCTTCAAATCGATGCGAAACACATGATTCAGCTGCAAATCAATGCGATGTAGAAGGTTCAGCTTCAAATCATGCGAAACACATGATTTAGCTTCAAATACTTGCGATATAAGTGATCTAGCTTCAAATACAGGCGAATCGAACGAGTTAGCTTCAAATCCATGCGAAACACATGATTCAGCTGCAAATCAATGCGATGTAGAAGGTTCAGCTTCAAATCCATGCGAAACATATGATTCAGCTGCAAATCAATGCGATGTAGAAGTTTTAGCTTCAAATCCATGCGAAATACATTATTTAGCTGCAAATCAGTGCGAAGTAGAAGGCTCGGGTTCAAATCAATGCGTTTCAAATGGTTCATCTTCAAATACTTGTGAAAGACATGATCTAGCTTCAACTGCATGCGAAACAAACGAGGTAGCTTCAAATCCAAGCGAAACACATGATTTATGTTCAAATTAATGCGAAGTAGAAGGCTTAGCTTCCAATTCAAGCGAAACACATGATTAAGCTTCAAATCAATGCGAAGTAGAAGGCTTGGTTTCAAATCAATCCTAAACAAATTGCTTAGCTTCAAATACCTGTGATATACATGATATAGCTGAAAATGCAGGCGGAACAAACGAGTTATCTTCAAATCCATGCGAAACACATGATTATGCTTCAAATCAATGCGAAGCAGAATGCTTACCTTCAATTCCATCCGAATCAAAATGTTTAGCTTCAAATACTTGTGATATACATGATTTGGCTTCAAATCAATGCGAAGTAGAAGGCTTATCTTCAAATGGCTTAGCTTCTGATACTTATGATAAACATAATTTACCTTCAACTGAATGCGAAAAAAGCGAGTTAGCTTCAAATCAAAGCGAAACACTAGATTTAGCTTCAAATCAATGCGATGAAGATGGATTAGCTTCAAGTCCATGAGAAACAAATGATTTAGCTTCAGATACTTGCGATATAAATGATATAGCATCAAATGCAGGCGAAACAAACGAGTTAGTTACAAATCCAAGTCAAACACATGATTAAGGTGCAAATCAAGGCGATGTGGAAGGCTTTGCTTCAAATCCATGCGAAAGAAATTAATTAGCTTCAAATCAGTGCGATCTAGGAGGCTTAGCTTCAAAACCCATACGTAACACATGATTAATATTCAAATTCATGCGTAACACATGGTACAGCTTCAAATTCATGCGAAACAAATGGTTTAACTTCAGATACTTGTGATAAACATGATTTATATGCAACTCCATGCGAAACAAACGAATTAGCTTCAAAACAAAGCGATACACATGATTTAGCTTCAAATCAATGCGAAGTAGAAGACTTAGCTTCAAATCAATGCGATACATAAGATTTAGCTTCAAATACTTGCGATATAAATGATATAACTTCAAAAGCTGGAGGAACAAGCGAGATAGCTTCAATTCCATGCGAGACACATGATTTAGCTTCAAATCAATGCGATGTAGAACGTTTATCTTCAAATCCATACGACACACACGATTTAGCTTCAAATCAATTCGAAGGACAAGGCTTAGATTCAAACCCATGCGAAACAAATGATTTAGCTTCAAATGAATGCGAAGTAGAAGGCTTAGCTTCAAATCCATGCAAAACAAATGGTTTAGCTACAAATACTTGTGATATACTTTATTTAGCTACAACTGCATGCGAAACGAACGAGTTAGCTTCAAATCCATGCAAAACACATGATTTTTGCTGCCAATCAATGCGATGTAGAAGGTTTAGCTTCAAATCCATGCGATACACTAGATTTAGCTTGAAATCAATGCGATGTAGAAGGTTCTGCTTCAAATCCAAACGACACATATGATTTAGATTCAAATTCTTGCGATATAAGTGATATAGCTTCAAAAGCTGGAGAAACAAGCGAGGTAGCTTCAATTCCATGCGAAACAAATGATTTAGCTTCAAATGAATGCGAAGTAGAAGGCTTAGCTTCAAATCCATGTAAAACAAATGGTTTAGCTACAAATACTTGTGATATACTTTATTTAGCTACAACTGCATGCGAAACGAACGAGTTATCTTCAAATCCATGCAAAACACATGATTTAGCTGCAAATCTATGCGATGTAGAAGGTTTAGCTTCAAATCCATGCGATACACTAGATTTAGCTTCAAATCAATGCGATGTAGAAGTTTCTGCTTCAAATCCGTACGAAACACATGATTTAACTTCAAATCAATTCGAAGGACAAGGCTTAGATTCAAATCCATGCGAAAGAAATGATTTAACTTCAAATCAATGCGAAGTAAAAGGCATAGCTTCAAATCCATGCGAAACAAATGGTTTAGCTACAAATACTTGTGATATACATTATGTAGCTACAACTGCATGCGAAACAAACGAGTTAGCTTCAAATCCGTGCGAAACACATGATTCAGCTGCAAATCAATGCGATGTAGAAGTTATAGATTCAAATCATGCGAAACACATGATTCAGTTGCAAATCAATGTGATGTAGAAGTTTTAGCTTCAAATCCATGCGGAACACATTATTTAGCTGCAAATCAGTGCGAAGTAGAAGGCTCGTGTTCAAATCAATGCGATTCAAATGGTTCATCTTCAAATACTTGTGAAAGACATGATTTAGCTTCAACTGCATGCGAAACACATGATTTAGCTTCAAATCAATGCGATGTAGCAGGTTTAGCTTCAAATCCATGCAAAACACGTGATTTAACTTCCAATTAATGCGAAGTAGAAGGCTTAGCTTCAAATCCATGCGAATCAAATGGTTTAGCTTCAAATACTTGTGATATACGTTATTTAGAATGAACTGCATGCGCATCGATCGGGTTAGCTTCAAATCCATTCAAAACTCATGATTTAGCAGCAAATCAATGCGATGTAGTAGGCTCAGCTTCAAATCCATGCGATATAAGTGATATAGCATCAAAAGCAGGAGGAACAAACGAGGTAGCTTCAATTCCATGCGAAACAAATGATTTAGCTTCAAATCAATGCGTAGTAGAAGGCGTAGCTTCAAATCCATGTGAAACAAATGGTTTAGCTTCAAATCAATGCGATGTAGAAGGTTTAGCTTCAAATCCATGCGAAACACATTATTTAGCTGCAAATCAGTGCGAAGTAGAAGGCTCGGTGTCAAATCAATGCGATTCAAATGGTTCATCTTCAAATACTTGTGAAAGACATGATTTAGATTCAACTGCATGCGAAACACACGAATTATCTTCAAATCAATGCGATGAAGAAGGTTTAGCTTCAAATCCATGCGAAACAAATGATATAGCTTCAAACACTTGGGGTGTAAGTGATATAGCTTCAAATGAAGACCAATCAAAGGAGTTAGCTTCAAAATCCTCGCGATACAAATGATTTAGCTTCAAATACTAGCGATATAAGTAATGTAGATTCAACTGCAGGCGAAAGGAACGAGTTAGCTTCAAATCAATGCGAAACACATGATTTAGCTGCAAATCATTGCGATGTAGAAGGTTTAGCTTCAAAACAATAAGAGGTACAAGGTTTAGCTTCAAATCAATAGAATGTAGAAGGTTTAGCTTCAAATCAATGCGATGTTAAGGTTTAGCTTCAAATCCATACGAAACACATGATTTAGCTTCAAATCAATTCGTAGGACAAGGCTTAGATTCAAATCCATGCGAAACAAATAATTTAGCTTCAAATCAATGCGATGTAGAAGGTTTTAGTTTCAAATCCATGCGATACAAAAGAGTTAGCTTCAAATCAATGCGATGTAGTAGGTTCAGCTTCAAATCCATGCGGCACATATGATTTAGCTTCAAATACTTGCGATATAAGTGACATAGTTTCAAATGGAGGCGAAACGAACGAGTTAGCTTCAAATCCATGAGAGACACATGACTTAGCTTCAAATCAATGCGATGTAGAAGGTTTAGCTTCAAATCCATGCGAAACACATGATTCAGCTGCAAATCAATGCGATGTAGAGGGTTTAGCTTCAAATCATGCGAAACACATGATTTAGCTTCAAATACTTGCGATATAAGTGATCTAGCTTCAAATACAGGCGAATCGAACGAGTTAGCTTCAAATCCATGCGAAACACATGATTCAGCTGCAAATCAATGCGATGTAGAAGGTTCAGCTTCGAATCCATGCGTAACACATGATTCAGCTGCAAATCAATGCGATGTAGAAGGTTTAGCTTCAAATCCATGCGAAACAAATGATATAGTTTCAAACACTTGGGGTGTAAGTGATATAGCTTCAAATGAAGACTAATCAAAGGAGTTAGCTTCAAAATCCTCGCGATACACATGATTTAGCTTCAAATACTAGCGATATAAGGAATGTAGATTCAACTGCAGGCGAAACGAACGAGTTAGCTTCAAATCCATGCGAAACACATGATTTAGCTGCAAATCATTGAGATGTAGAAGGTTTAGCTTCAAAACAATAAGAGGTAGAAGGTTTATCTTCAAATCAATAGAATGTAGAAGGTTTAGCTTCCAATCAATGCGATGTTAAGGTTTAGCTTCAAATCCATACGAAACACATGATTTAGCTTCAAATCAATTCGAAGAACAAGGCTTAGATTCAAATCCATGCGAAACAAATGATTTAGCTTCAAATCAATGCGATGTAGAAGGTTTAGCTTCAAATCCATGCGATGTAGATGGTTTGCTTCAAATTCATGCGACACACAAGATTTAGCTTCTAATCAATGCGATGTAGTAGGTTCAGCTACAAATCCATGCGATATAAGTGATATAGCTTCAAAAGTAGGGGCAACAAACGAGGTAGCTTCAAATCCATGCGAAACAAATGGTTTAGCTACAAATACTTGTGATATAAATTATTTAGATACAACTGCATGCGAAACTAACGAGTTAGCTTCAAATCCATGCAAAACACATGATTTAGCTTCAAATCAATGCGATGTAGAAGGTTTAGCTTCAAATCTATGCGAAACACATAATTCAGCTGCAAATCAATGCGATGTAGAAGGTTTAGCTTCAAATCCATGCGAAACACATGATTTAGCTGCAAATCATTGCGATGTAAAAGGTTTAGCTTCAAAACAATAAGAGGTAGAAGGTTTAGCTTCAAATCAATAGAATGTAGAAGATTTAGCTTCAAATCAATGCGATGTAGAAGGTTTAGCTTCAAATCCATACGAAACACTTGATTTAGCTTCAAATCAATTCGAAGGACAAGGCTTAGATTCAAATCCATGCGAAACAAATGATTTAGCTTCAAATCAATGCGATGTAGAAGGTTTAGCTTCAAATCCATGCGATACACAAGATTTAGCTTCAAATCAATGCGATGTAGTAGGTTCAGCTTCAAATCCATGCGGCACATATGATTTAGCTTCAAATACTTGCGATATAAGTGACATAGTTTCAAATGGAGGCGAAACAAACGAGTTAGCTTCAAATCCATGCGAGACACATGACTTAGCTTCAAAAGCAGGAGGAACAAACGAGGTAGCTTCAATTCCATGCGAAACAAATGATTTAGCTTCAAATCAATGCGTAGTAGAAGGCGTAGCTTCAAATCCATGTGAAACAAATGGTTTAGCTTCAAATCAATGCGATGTAGAAGGTTTAGCTTCAAATCCGTGCGATACACATGATTTAGCTGCAAATCAATGCGATATAGAAGGTTTAGCTTCAAATCCACGCGATACACTAGATTTAGCTGCAAATCATTGCGATGTAGAAGGTTTAGCTTCAAAACAATAAGAGGTAGAAGGTTTAGCTTCAAATCAATAGAATGTAGAAGATTTAGCTTCAAATCAATGCGATGTAGAAAGTTTTGCTTCAATTCCATACGAAACACTTGATTTAGCTTCAAATCAATTCGAAGGACAAGGCTTAGATTCAAATCCATGCGAAACAATTGATTTAGCTTCAAATCAATGCGATGTAGAAGGTTTAGCTTCAAATCCATGCGATGTAGATGGTTTGCTTCAAATTCATGCGACACACAAGATTTAGCTTCTAATCAATGCGATGTAGTAGGTTCAGCTACAAATCCATGCGATATAAGTGATATAGCTTCAAAAGTAGGGGCAACAAACGAGGTAGCTTCAAATCCATGCGAAACAAATGGTTTAGCTACAAATACTTGTGATATAAATTATTTAGATACAACTGCATGCGAAACTAACGAGTTAGCTTCAAATCCATGCAAAACACATGATTTAGCTTCAAATCAATGCGATGTAGAAGGTTTAGCTTCAAATCTATGCGAAACACATGATTCAGCTGCAAATCAATGCGATGTAGAAGGTTTAGCTTCAAATCCATGCGAAACACATGATTTAGCTGAAAATCATTGCGATGTAAAAGGTTTAGCTTCAAAACAATAAGAGGTAGAAGGTTTAGCTTCAAATCAATAGAATGTAGAAGATTTAGCTTCAAATCAATGCGATTTAGAAGGTTTAGCTTCAAATCCATACGAAACACTTGATTTTGCTTCAAATCAATTCGAAGGACAAGGCTTAGATTCAAATCCATGCGAAACAAATGATTTAGCTTCAAATCAATGCGATGTAGAAGGTTTAGCTTCAAATCCATGCGATACACAAGATTTAGCTTCAAATCAATGCGATGTAGTAGGTTCAGCTTCAAATCCATGCGGCACATATGATTTAGCTTCAAATACTTGCGATATAAGTGACATAGTTTCAAATGGAGGCGAAACAAACGAGTTAGCTTCAAATCCATGCGATGTAGAAAGTTTAGCTTCAAATCCATACGAAACACTTGATTTAGCTTCAAATCAATTCGAAGGACAAGGCTTAGATTCAAATCCATGCGAAACAAATGATTTAGCTTCAAATCAATGCGATGTAGAAGGTTTAGCTTCAAATCCATGCGATACACAAGATTTAGCTTCAAATCAATGCGATGTAGTAGGTTCAGCTTCAAATCCATGCGGCACATATGATTTAGCTTCAAATACTTGGGGTATAAGTGATATAGCTTCAAATGCAGACTAATCGAACGAGTTAGCTTCAAAATCCAAGCGATACACATGATTTAGCTTCAAATCAATGTGATGTATAAGGCTTAGCTTCAAATCCATGCGATACACATGATTAAGCTTCAAATAAATGCGATGTAGATGGTTTGCTTCAAGTTCATGCGACACACAAGATTTAGCTTCAAATCAATGCGATGTAGTAGGTTCAGCTTCAAATCCATGCGATGTTAAGGTTTAGCTTCAAATCCATACGAAACACATGATCTAGCTTCAAATCAATTCGAAGGACAAGGCTGAGATTCAAATCCATGCGAAACAAATGATTTAGCTTCAAATCAATGCGATGTAGAAGGTTTAGCTTCAAATCCATGTGAAACAAATGGTTTAGCTTCAAATCAATGCGATGTAGAAGGTTTAGCTTCAAATACGTGCGAGACACATGATTAAGCTTCAAATAAATGCGATGTAGATGGTTTGCTTCAAATTCATGCGACACACAAGATTTAGCTTCAAATCAATGCGATGTAGTAGGTTCAGCTTCAAATCCATGCGATATAAGTGATATAGCTTCAAAAGTAGGGGGAACAAACGAGGTAGCTTCAAATCCATGCGAAACAAATGGTTTAGCTACAAATACTTGTGATATAAATTATTTAGCTACAACTGCATGCGAAACTAACGAGTTAGCTTCAAATCTATGCGAAACACACGATTTATTTCAAATCAATGCGATGTAGAAGGTTTAGCTTCAAATCCATGCAAAACACGTGATTTAACTTCCAATAAATGCGAAGTAGAAGGCTTAGCTTCAAATCCATGCGAATCAAATGGTTTAGCTTCAAATACTTGTGATATAAATTATTTAGCTACAACTGCATGCGATACTAACGAGTTAGCTTCAAATCTATGCAAAACACATGATTTATCTTCAAATCAATGCGATGTAGAAGGTTTAGCTTCAAATCCATGCAAAACACGTGATTTAACTTCCAATAAATGCGAAGTAGAAGGCTTAGCTTCAAATCCATGCGAATCAAATGGTTTAGCTTCAAATACTTGTGATATACGTTATTTAGATTTAAATGCATGCGCAACGAACGAGTTAGCTTCAAGTCAATGCGAAACACATGATTTAGCTGCAAATCATTGCGATGTAGAATGTTTAGCTTCAAATCCATGCGGCACATATGATTTAGCTTCAAATACTTGCGATATAAGTGACATAGTTTCAAATGGAGGCGAAACGAACGAGTTAGCTTCAAATCCATGCGAGACACATGACTTAGCTTCAACTCAATGCGATGTAGAAGGTTTAGCTTCAAATCCACGCGAAACATATGATATAGCTTCAAACACTTGGGGTATAAGTGATATAGCTTCAAATGCAGACTAATCGAACGAGTTAGCTTCAAAATCCAAGCGATACACATGATTTAGCTTCAAATCAATGTGATGTATAAGGCTTAGCTTCAAATCCATGCGATACACATGATTAAGCTTCAAATAAATGCGATGTAGATGGTTTGCTTCAAGTTCATGCGACACACAAGATTTAGCTTCAAATCAATGCGATGTAGTAGGTTCAGCTTCAAATCCATGCGATGTTAAGGTTTAGCTTCAAATCCATACGAAACACATGATCTAGCTTCAAATCAATTCGAAGGACAAGGCTGAGATTCAAATCCATGCGAAACAAATGATTTAGCTTCAAATCAATGCGATGTAGAAGGTTTAGCTTCAAATCCAAACGAAACACATGATTTAGCTTCAAATACTTGCGATATAAGTGATCTAGCTTCAAATACAGGCGAAACGAACGAGTTAGCTTCAAATCCATGCGAAACACATGATTCAGCTGCAAATCAATGCGATGCAGAAGGTTTAGCTTGAAATCCGTGCCAAACACATGATTTAGCTTCAAATCCATGGGATGTAGAAGATTTAGCTTCAAATCCATGCGAAACACATTATTTAGCTGCAAATCAGTGCGAAGTAGAAGGCTGAGGTTCAAATCCATGCGACTCAAATGGTTCATCTTCAAATACTTGTGAAAGACATGATTTAGCTTCAACTGCATGCGAAACACATGATTTAGCTTCATATCAATGCGTTGTAGAAGGTTTAGATTCAAATCCAAGCGAAACAAATGATATAGCTTCAAACACTTGGGGTGCAAGTGATATAGCTTCAAATGAAGACTAATGAAACGAGTTAGCTTCAAAATCCACGCGATACACATGATTTAGCTTCAAATACTAGCGATATAAGTAAGGTAGATTCAACTGCAGGCGAAACGAACGAGTTAGATTCGAATCCATGCGAAACACATGATTTAGCTGCAAATCATTGCGATGTAGAAGGTTTAGCTTCAAATCCATACGAAACACATGATCTAGCTTCAAATCAATTCGAAGGACAAGGCTGAGATTCAAATCCATGCGAAACAAATGATTTAGCTTCAAATCAATTCGATGTAGAAGGTTTAGCTTCAAATCCGTGCGAGACACATGATTAAGCTACAAATAAATGCGATGTAGATGGTTTGCTTCAAATTCATGCGACACACAAGATTTAGCTTCAAATCAATGCGATGTAGTAGGTTCAGCTTCAAATCCATGCGATATAAGTGATATAGCTTCAAAAGTAGGGGGAACAAACGAGGTAGCTTCAAATCCATGCGAAACAAATGGTTTAGCTACAAATACTTCTGATATAAATTATTTAGCTACAACTGCATGCGAAACTAACGAGTTAGCTTCAAATCTATGCGAAACACACGATTTATCTTCAAATCAATGCGATGTAGAAGGTTTAGCTTCAAATCCATGCAAAACACGTGATTTAACTTCCAATAAATGCGAAGTAGAAGGCTTAGCTTCAAATCCATGCGAATCAAATGGTTTAGCTTCAAATACTTGTGATATAAATTGTTTAGCTACAACTGCATGCGAAACTAACGAGTTAGCTTCAAATCTATGCAAAACACATGATTTATCTTCAAATCAATGCGATGTAGAAGGTTTAGCTTCAAATCCATGCAAAACACGTGATTTAACTTCCAATAAATGCGAAGTAGAAGGCTTAGCTTCAAATCCATGCGAATCAAATGGTTTAGCTTCAAATACTTGTGATATACGTTATTTAGATTTAAATGCATGCGCAACGAACGAGTTAGCTTCAAGTCAATGCGAAACACATGATTTAGCTGCAAATCATTGCGATGTAGAATGTTTAGCTTCAAATCCATGCGGCACATATGATTCGGCTTCAATACTTGCGATATAAGTGATATAGTTTCAAATGGAGGCGAAACGAACGAGTTAGCTTCAAATCCATGCGAGACACATGACTTAGCTTCAAATCAATGCGAAGTAGAAGGTTTATCTTCAAATCCATGCAAAACACGTGACTTAACTTCCAATTAATGAGAAGTAGAAGGCTTAGCTTCAAATCCATGCGAATCAAATGGTTTAGCTTCAAATACTTGTGATATACGTTATTAAATTGAACTGCATGCGCAACGAACGAGTTAGCTTCAAATCCATGCGAAACACATGATTTAACTGCAAATCAATGCGATGAAGAAGGTTTAGCTTCAAATCCATGCGAAACAAATGATATAGCTTCAAACACTTGGGGTGTAAGTGATATAGCTTCAAATGAAGACTAATCAAACGAGTTAGCTTCAAAATCCACGCGATACACATGATTTAGCTTCAAATACTAGCGATATAAGTGATGTAGAATCAACTGCAGGCGAAACGAACGAGTTAGCTTCAAATCCATTCAAAACTCATGATTTAGCAGCAAATCAATGTGATGTAGAAGGTTTAGTTTCAAATCCATGCGATACACAAGATTTAGCTTCAAATCAATACGATGTAGTTGGCTCAGCTTCAAATCCATGCGATATAAGTGATATAGCTTCATAGGCAGGAGGAACAAACGAGATAGCTTCAATTCCATGCGAAACAAATGATTTAGCTTCAAATCAATGCGAAGTAGAAGGTTTAGCTTCAAATCCATGCAAAACACGTGACTTAACTTCCAATTAATGAGAAGTAGAAGGCTTAGCTTCAAATCCATGCGAATCAAATGGTTTAGCTTCAAATACTTGTGATATACGTTATTAAATTGAACTGCATGCGCAACGAACGAGTTAGCTTCAAATCCATGCGAAACACATGATTTAACTGCAAATCAATGCGATGAAGAAGGTTTAGCTTCAAATCCATGCGAAACAAATGATATAGCTTCAAACACTTGGGGTGTAAGTGATATAGCTTCAAATGAAGACTAATCAAACGAGTTAGCTTCAAAATCCACGCGATACACATGATTTAGCTTCAAATACTAGCGATATAAGTGATGTAGAATCAACTGCAGGCGAAACGAACGAGTTAGCTTCAAATCCATTCAAAACTCATGATTTAGCAGCAAATCAATGTGATGTAGAAGGTTTAGTTTCAAATCCATGCGATACACAAGATTTAGCTTCAAATCAATACGATGTAGTTGGCTCAGCTTCAAATCCATGCGATATAAGTGATATAGCTTCATAAGCAGGAGGAACAAACGAGATAGCTTCAATTCCATGCGAAACAAATGATTTAGCTTCAAATCAATGCGTGGTAGAAGGCGTAGCTTCAAATCCATGTGAAACAAATGGTTTAGGTTCAAATCAATGCGATGTAGAAGGTTTAGCTTCAAATCCGTGCGATACACATGATTTAGCTGCAAATCAATGCGATATAGAAGGTTTAGCTTCAAATCCACGCGATACACTAGATTTAGCTGCAAATCATTGCGATGTAGAAGGTTTAGCTTCAAAACAATAAGAGGTAGAAGGTTTAGCTTCAAATCAATAGAATGTAGAAGATTTAGCTTCAAATCAATGCGATGTAGAAAGTTTAGCTTCAAATCCATACGAAACACTTGATTTAGCTTCAAATCAATTCGAAGGACAAGGCTTAGATTCAAATCCATGCGAAACAAATGATTTAGCTTCAAATCAATGCGATGTAGAAGGTTTAGCTTCAAATCCATGCGATACACAAGATTTAGCTTCAAATCAATGCGATGTAGTAGGTTCAGCTTCAAATCCATGCGGCACATATGATTTAGCTTCAAATACTTGCGATATAAGTGACATAGTTTCAAATGGAGGCGAAACGAACGAGTTAGCTTCAAATCCATGCGAGACACATGACTTAGCTGCAAATCAATGCGATGTAGAAGGTTTAGCTTCAAATCCACGCGAAACATATGATTTAGCTTCAAACACTTGGGGTATAAGTGATATAGCTTCAAATGCAGACTAATCAATCGAGTTAGCTTCAAAATCCAAGTGATACACATGATTAAGCTTCAAATACTTGCGATATAAGTGATGTAGAATCAACTGCAGGCGAAACGAACGAGTTAGCTTCAAATCCATTCAAAACTCATGATTTAGCAGCAAATCAATGTGATGTAGAAGGTTTAGTTTCAAATCCATGCGATACACAAGATTTAGCTTCAAATCAATGCGATGTAGTAGGCTCAGCTTCAAATCCATGCGGTATAAGTGATATAGTTTCAAAAGCAGGAGGAACAAACAAGGTAGCTTCAATTCCATGCGAAACAAATGATTTAGCTTCAAATCAATGCGTAGTAGAAGGCGTAGCTTCAAATCCATGTGAAACAAATGGTTTAGCTTCAAATCAATGCGATGTAGAAGGTTTAGCTTCAAATAAGTGCGATACACAAAATTTAGCTGCAAATCAATGCGATGAAGAAGGTTTAGCTTCAAATCAATGCGAAACAAATGATATAGCTTCAAACACTTGGGGTGTAAGTGATATAGCTTCAAATGAAGACTAATCAAACGAGTTAGCTTCAAAATCCACGCGATACACATTATTTAGCTTCAAATACTAGCGATATAAGTGATGTAGAATCAACTGCAGGCGAAACGAACGAGTTAGCTTCAAATCCATTCAAAACTCATGATTTAGCAGCAAATCAATGTGATGTAGAAGGTTTAGTTTCAAATCCATGCGATACACAAGATTTAGCTTCAAATCAATACGATGTAGTTGGCTCAGCTTCAAATCCATGCGATATAAGTGATATAGCTTCATAAGCAGGAGGAACAAACGAGATAGCTTCAATTCCATGCGAAACAAATGATTTAGCTTCAAATCAATGCGTAGTAGAAGGCGTAGCTTCAAATCCATGTGAAACAAATGGTTTAGCTTCAAATCAATGCGATGTAGAAGGTTTAGCTTCAAATCCGTGCGATACACATCATTTAGCTGCAAATCAATGCGATATAGAAGGTTTAGCTTCAAAACCACGCTATACACTAGATTTAGCTGCAAATCATTGCGATGTAGAAGGTTTAGCTTCAAAACAATAAGAGGTAGAAGGTTTAGCTTCAAATCAATAGAGTGTAGAAGATTTAGCTTCAAATCAATGCGATGTAGAAAGTTTAGCTTCAAATCCATACGAAACACTTGATTTAGCTTCAAATCAATTCGAAGGACAAGGCTTAGATTCAAATCCATGCGAAACAAATGATTTAGCTTCAAATCAATGCGATGTAGTAGGTTCAGCTTCAAATCCATGCGGCACATATGATTTAGCTTCAAATACTTGCGATATAAGTGACATAGTTTCAAATGGAGGCGAAACGAACGAGTTAGCTTCAAATCCATGCGAGACACATGACTTAGCTTCAACTCAATGCGATGTAGAAGGTTTAGCTTCAAATTCACGCGAAACATATGATATAGCTTCAAACACTTGGGGTATAAGTGATATAGCTTCAAATGCAGACTAATCGAACGAGTTAGCTTCAAAATCCAAGCGATACACATGATTTAGCTTCAAATCAATGTGATGTATAAGGCTTAGCTTCAAATCCATGCGATACACATGATTAAGCTTCAAATAAATGCGATGTAGATGGTTTGCTTCAAGTTCATGCGACACACAAGATTTAGTTTCAAATCAATGCGATGTAGTAGGTTCAGCTTCAAATCCATGCGATGTTAAGGTTTAGCTTCAAATCCATACGAAACACATGATCTAGCTTCAAATCAATTCGAAGGACAAGGCTGAGATTCAAATCCATGCGAAACAAATGATTTAGCTTCAAATCAATGCGATGTAGAAGGTTTAGCTTCAAATCCAAACGAAACACATGATTTAGCTTCAAATACTTGCGATATAAGTGGTCTAGCTTCAAATACAGGCGAAACGAACGAGTTAGCTTCAAATCCATGCGAAACACATGATTCAGCTGCAAATCAATGCGATGCAGAAGGTTTAGCTTGAAATCCGTGCCAAACACATGATTTAGCTTCAAATCCATGGGATGTAGAAGATTTAGCTTCAAATCCATGCGAAACACATTATTTAGCTGCAAATCAGTGCGAAGTAGAAGGCTGAGGTTCAAATCCATGCGATTCAAATGGTTCATCTTCAAATACTTGTGAAAGACATGATTTAGCTTCAACTGCATGCGAAACACATGATTTAGCTTCATATCAATGCGTTGTAGAAGGTTTAGATTCAAATCCAAGCGAAACAAATGATATAGCTTCAAACACTTGGGGTGTAAGTGATATAGCTTCAAATGAAGACTAATAAAACGAGTTAGCTTCAAAATCCACTCGATACGCATGATTTAGCTTCAAATACTAGCGATATAAGTAAGGTAGATTCAACTGCAGGCGAAACGAACGAGTTAGCTTCGAATCCATGCGAAACACATGATTTAGCTGCAAATCATTGCGATGTAGAAGGTTTAGCTTCAAAACAATAAGAGGTCGAAGGTTTAGCTTCAAATCAATAGAATGTAGAAGGTTTAGCTTCAAATCAATGCGATGTTAAGGTTTAGCTTCAAATCCATACGAAACACATGATTTAGCTTCAAATCAATTCGAAGGACAAGGCTGAGATTCAAATCCATGCGAAACAAATGATTTAGCTTCAAATCAATGCGATGTAGAAGGTTTAGCTTCAAATCCATGCGATACACAAGATTTAGCTTCAAATCAATGCGATGTAGTAGGTTCAGCTTCAAATCCATGCGGCACATATGATTTAGCTTCAAATACTTGCGATATAAGTGACATAGTTTCAAATGGTGGCGAAACGAACGAGTTAGCTTCATATCCATGCGAGACACATGACTTAGCTGCAAATCAATGCGATGTAGAAGGTTTAGCTTCAAATCCACGCGAAACATATGATTTAGCTTCAAACACTTGGGGTATAAGTGATATAGCTTCAAATGCAGACTAATCAAACGAGTTAGCTTCAAAATCCAAGTGATACACATGATTAAGCTTCAAATAATTGCGATATAAGTGATGTAGAATCAACTGCAGGCGAAACGAACGAGTTAGCTTCAAATCCATTCAAAACTCATGATTTAGCAGCAAATCAATGTGATGTAGAAGGTTTAGTTTCAAATCCATGCGATACACAAGATTTAGATTCAAATCAATGCGATGTAGTAGGCTCAGCTTCAAATCCATGCGATATAAGTGATATAGCTTCAAAAGCAGGAGGAACAAACGAGGTAGCTTCAATTCCATGCGAAACAAATGATTTAGCTTCAAATCAATGCGTAGTAGAAGGCGTAGCTTCAAATCCATGTGAAACAAATGGTTTAGCTTCAAATCAATGCGATGTAGAAGGTTTAGCTTCAAATAAGTGCGATACACAAAATTTAGCTTCAAATCAATGCGATGTAGTAGGTTCAGCTTCAAATCCATGCGGCACATATGATAAAGCTTCAAATACTTGCGATATAAGTGATATAGTTTCAAAAGCAGGAGGAACAAACGAGGTAGCTTCAATTCCATGCGAAACAAATGATTTAGCTTCAAATCAATGCGTAGTAGAAGGCGTAGCTTCAAATCCATGTGAAACAAATGGTTTAGCTTCAAATCAATGCGATGTAGAAGGTTTCGCTTCAAATAAGTGCGATACACAAAATTTTGCTGCAAATCAATGCGATGAAGAAGGTTTAGCTTCAAATCAATGCGAAACAAATGATATAGCTTCAAACACTTGGGGTGTAAGTGATATAGCTTCAAATGAAGACTAATCAAACGAGTTAGCTTCAAAATCCACGCGATACACATGATTTAGCTTCAAATACTAGCGATATAAGTATTGTAGATTCAACTGCAGGCGAAACGAAAGAGTTAGCTTCAAATCCATGCGAAACACATGATTTAGCTGCAAATCATTGCCATGTAGAAGGTTTAGCTTCAAAACAATAAGAGGTAGAAGGTTTAGCTTCAAATCAATAGAATGTAGAAGGTTTAGCTTCAAATCAATGCGATGTTAAGGTTTAGCTTCAAATCCATACGAAACACATGATTTAGCTTCAAATCAATTCGAAGGACAAGGCTTAGATTCAAATCCATGCGAAACAAATGGTTTAGCTACAAATACTTGTGATGTACATTACTTAGCTACAACTGCATGCAAAACTAACGGGTTAGCTTCAAATCCATGCGAAACACAAAATTTAGCTTCAAATCAATGCGATGTAGTAGGTTCAGCTTCAAATCCATGCGGCACATATGATAAAGCTTCAAATACTTGCGATATAAGTGATATAGTTTCAAAAGCAGGAGGAACAAACGAGGTAGCTTCAATTCCATGCGAAACAAATGATTTAGCTTCAAATCAATGCGTAGTAGAAGGCGTAGCTTCAAATCCATGTGAAACAAATGGTTTAGCTTCAAATCAATGCGATGTAGAAGGTTTCGCTTCAAATAAGTGCGATACACAAAATTTTGCTGCAAATCAATGCGATGAAGAAGGTTTAGCTTCAAATCAATGCGAAACAAATGATATAGCTTCAAACACTTGGGGTGTAAGTGATATAGCTTCAAATGAAGACTAATCAAACGAGTTAGCTTCAAAATCCACGCGATACACATGATTTAGCTTCAAATACTAGCGATATAAGTATTGTAGATTCAACTGCAGGCGAAACGAAAGAGTTAGCTTCAAATCCATTCGAAACACATGATTTAGCTGCAAATCATTGCCATGTAGAAGGTTTAGCTTCAAAACAATAAGAGGTAGAAGGTTTAGCTTCAAATCAATAGAATGTAGAAGGTTTAGCTTCAAATCAATGCGATGTTAAGGTTTAGCTTCAAATCCATACGAAACACATGATTTAGCTTCAAATCAATTCGAAGGACAAGGCTGAGATTCAAATCCATGCGAAACAAATGATTTAGCTTCAAACCAATGCGATGTAGAAGGTTTAGCTTCAAATCCATGCGATACACAAGATTTAGCTTCAAATCAGTGCGATGTAGTAGGTTCAGCTTCAAATCCATGCGGCACATATGATTTAGCTTCAAATACTTGCGATATAAGTGACATAGTTTCAAATGGTGGCGAAACGAACGAGTTAGCTTCAAATCCATGCGAGACACATGACTTAGCTGCAAATCAATGCGATGTAGAAGGTTTAGCTTCAAATCCACGCGAAACATATGATTTAGCTTCAAACACTTGGGGTATAAGTGATATAGCTTCAAATGCATACTAATCAAACGAGTTAGCTTCAACATCCACGCGATACACATGATTTAGCTTCAAATACTAGCGATATAAGTAATGTAGATTCAACTGCAGGTGAAACGAACGAGTTAGCTTCATATCAATGCGAAACACATGATTTGGCTTCAAATCAATGCGATGTAGAAGGTTTAGCTTCAACTCCGTGCGATACACAAGATTTAGCTTCAAATCAATGGGATGTAGTAGGTTCAGCTTCAAATCCATGCGGCACATATGATTTAGCTTCAAATACTTGCGATATAAGTGACATAGTTTCAAATGGTGGCGAAACGAACGAGTTAGCTTCAAATCCATGCGAGACACATGACTTAGCTTCAAATCAATGAGATGTAGAAGGTTTAGCTTCAAATCAACGCGAAACATATGATTTAGCATCAAACACTTGGGGTATAAGTGATATTGCTTCAAATGCAGACTAATCAAACGAGTTAGATTCAAAATCCTCGCGATACACATGATTTAGCTTCAAATACTTGCGATATAAGTGATGTAGAATCAACTGCAGGCGAAACGAACGAGTTAGCTTCGAATCCATTCAAAACTCATGATTTAGCAGGAAATCAATGCGATGTAGTAGGCTCAGCTTCAAATCCATGCGATATAAGTGATATAGCTTCAAAAGCTGGAGAAACAAACGAGGTAGCTTCAATTCCATGCGAAACAAATGATTTAGCTTCAAATCATTGCGAAGTAGAAGGCTTAGCTTCAAATTCATGCGAAACAAATGGTTTAGCTACAAATACTTGTGATATACATTATTTAGCTACAACTGCATGCAAAACAAACGAGTTGCCATCAAATCCATACGAAACACATGATTAAGCTTCAAATCAATGCGATGTAGATGGTTTCCTTCAAATCCATGCGATACACAAGATTTAGCTTCAAATCAATGTGATGTAGTAGGTTCAGCTTCAAATTCATGCGATATAAGTGATATAGCTTCAAAAGCAGGAGGAACAAACGAGGTAGCTTCAATTCCTTGCGAAACAAATGATTTAGCTTGAAAACAATGCGAAGTAGAAGGCGTAGCTTCAAATCCATGCGAAACAAATGGTTTAGCTACAAATAATTGTGATATACATTGCTTAGCTTCAAATCCATGCGAAACACACGATTTATCTTCAAATCAATGCGATGTAGAAGGATTAGCTTCAAAATCCATGCGATACACAAGATTTAGCTTCAAATCAATGCGATGTAGTAGGTTCAGCTTCAAATCCATGCGGCACATATGATTTAGCTTCAAATGCTTGCGATATAAGTGATATAGTTTCAAATGGAGGCGAATCGAACGAGTCAGCTTCAAATCCATGCAAAACACATGATTTAGCTTGAAAACAATGCGATGTAGAAAGTTTAGCTTCAAATCCATGCGAAACACATGATTCAGCTGCAAATCAATGCGATGTAGAAGGTTTAGCTTCAAATCCATGCGAAACTCATTATTTAGCTGCAATTCAGTGCGAAGTAGAAGGCTCCGTTTCAAATCAATGCGATTCAAATGGTTCATCTTCAAATACTTGTGAAAGACATGATTTAGCTTCAACTGCATGCGAAACACATGATTTGGCTTCAAATCAATGCGTAGTAGAAGGCGTAGCTTCAAATCCATGTGAAACAAATGGTTTATCTTCAAATCAATGCGAAGTACGAAGGTTTAGCTTCAAATCCATGCGAATCAAATGGTTTAGCTTCAAATACTTGAGATATAAGTGATGTAGAATCAACTGCAGGCGAAACGAACAAGTTAGCTTCAAATCCATTCAAACCTCATGATTTAGCAGCAAATCAATGCGATGTAGTAGGCTCAGCTTCAAATCCATGCGATATAAGTGATATAGCTTCAAAAGCAGGAGGAACAAACGAGGTAGCTTCAATTCCATGAGAAACAAATGATTTAGCTTCAAATCAATGCGTAGTAGAAGGCGTAGCTTCAAATCCATGTGAAACAAATGGTTTATCTTCAAATCAATGCGAAGTACGAAGGTTTAGCTTCAAATCCGTGCGATACACAAGATTTAGCTTCAAATCAATGCGATGTAGTAGGTTCAGCTTCAAATCCATGCGGCGCATATGATTTAGCTTCAAATACTTGCGATATAAGTGACATAGTTTCAAATGGAGGCGAAACGAACGAGTTAGCTTCAAATACATGCGAAACACATGATTTAGCTGCAAATCAATGTAATGTAGAAGGTTTAGCTTCAAATCCATGCGAAACACATGATTTAGCTGCAAATCAATGCGATGAAGAAGGTTACGTTCAAATCCATGCGATACAAATGATATAGCTTCAAACACTTGGGGTGTAAGTGATATAGCTTCAAATGAAGACTCATCAAAGGAGTTAGCTTCAAAATCCTCGCGATACACATGATTTAGCTTCAAATACTAGCGATATAAGTAATGTAGATTCAACTGCATGCGAAACGAACGAGTTAGCTTCAAATCCATGCGAAACACATGATTTAGCTGCAAATCATTACGATGTAGAAGGTTTAGCTTCAAAACAATAAGAGGTAGAAGGTTTAGCTTCAAATCAATAGAATGTAGAAGGTTTAGCTTCAAATCAATGCGATGTAGAAGGTTTAGCTTCAAATCAATGCGATGTAGAAGGTTTAGCTTCAAATTTTATACGAAACACATGATTTAGCTTCAAATCAATTCGAAGGACAAGGCTTAGATTCAAATCCATGCGAAACAAATGATTTAGCTTCAAATCAATGCGATGTAGAAGGTTTAGCTTCAAATCCATGCGAAACAAATGATTTAGCTTCAAATCAATGCGATGTAGAAGGTTTAGCTTCAAATCCATGCGATACACAAGATTTAACTTCAAATCAATGCGATGTAGTAGGTTCAGCTTCAAATCCACGCGAAACATATGATTTAGCTTCAAACACTTGGTGTATAAGTGATATAGCTTCAAATGCAGGAGGAACAAACGAGTTAGCTTCAAATCCATGCAAAACACACGATTAAGCTTCAAATCAATTTTATGTAGAAGGTTTAGCTTCAAATCCTAGCGAAACATATGATTTAGCTTCAGATACTTGCGATGTAAGTGATATAGCTTCAACTGCATGCGAAACAAACGAGCTAGCTTCAAATCCAAGCGAAACACATGATTTAGTTTCAAATCGATGCGATGTAGAAGATTTAGCTTCAAATCCAAGCGAATCAAATGGTTTAGTTTCAAATACTCGTGATATACATGATTAAGCTTCAACTGCATGCGAAACAAACGAGTGAGCTTCAAATCGATCCGAAACACATGATTTAGCTGCAAATCAATGCGACGTAGATGGCTTAGCTTCAAATCCATGAGGAACATATGATTTAGCTTCAAATACTTGTGATATAAGTGATATAGATTCAACTGCAGACGATACGATCGAGTTAGCTTCAAATCCATGCGAATCACGTGGTTTAGCTTCAAATCAAAGGGAAGTAGAAGGCTTAGCTTCAAATACATGAGAAACAAATGATTTATCTTCAGTTAATTGCGATATAAATGATATAGCTTCAAATGAAGGTGAAACAATCGAGTTAGCTTCAAATCAATGCCAAGGAGAAGGCTTAGCTTCAAATACATGAGAAACAAATGATTTATCTTCAGATAATTGCGATATATGTGATATAGATTCAAATGCACGCGATACAATCGAGTTAGATTCAAGTCCATGCGAATCACGTGATTTAGCTTCAAATCAAAGCGAAGTAGAAGGCTTAGCTTCAAATCCATGCTCATCGAATGAATAAGTTTCAAATACTTGTGGTATACATGATTTAGCTTCAACTGCATGCGAAACAAACGAGTTAGCTTCAAATCCAAGCGAAAGATATGATTTAGCTTCAAATTAATGCGGATCACATGGTTTAGCTTCATAGTTTCATATTCTTGCTAAACAGATGGTTTAGATTCAGATACTTGTGATAAACATGATTTAGCTTTTACTGCATGCGAAACAAACGAGTTAGCTTCAAATCCAAGAGAAACACATGATTTAGCATCAAATCAATGCGAAGTAGATGGCTTAGCTTCAAATCCATGCGCACCGAATGAATAAGTTTCAAAAACTTGTGTTATACATGATTTAGCTTCAACTGCATGCGAAACAAACGAGTTAGCTTCAAATCCAAGCGAAACACATGATTTAGCCTCAAATTAATGTGAATCACATGGTTTAGCTTCATAGTTTCATATTCTTGCTAAACAGATGGTTTAGATTCAGATACTTGTGATAAACATGATTTAGCTTTTACTGCATGCGCAACAAACGAGTTATCTTCAAATCCAAGCGAAACACATGATTTAGCATCAACTCATGCCGGCGAGACGATCGAGTTAGCTTCTAATACATGCGAAGTAGAAGGTTTTTCTTCAAATCCATGCGAAACAAATGGTTTAGCTTCAGATACTTGTGATATACATGATTTTGATTCAAATGCAGGCGAAATAAACAAGTTGGCTTCAAATCCATGCGAAACACATGATTAAGCCTCAAATTCATGCAAAGTAGAAGACTTAGCTTCAAATAAATGCGAATCAAAAGGTTTAGCTTATAATGCTTGTGATATCCATGATTTAGCATCAAATGCAGGCGAAACAAACGGGTTAAATTCAAATCCATGCGATACACATGATTTCGCTTCAAATCAAAGCGAATTAGAAGGCTTAGCTTCAAATCCATGCGAAACGAATGATTGAGCTTCAAATAGTTGCGATATAAATGATATAGCTTCAAATGCAGTCGAAACAAACGAGTTAGCTTAAAATCCATGCGAAACACATGATTTAGCTTCAAATCAATGCGAAGTAGAAGGCTCATCTACAAATCCATGCGAAAAAAATGGTTTAGCTTCAACTACTTGTGATATACATGATTTAGCTTCATCTGCGTGCGATACAACCGTGTTTGCTTCAAATACATGCGAAACACATGATTTAGCTTCAAACCAATGCGATGTAGAAGGTTTAGCTTTAAATCCGCGCGAAACAAATGATTTAGCTTCAAATACTTGCGATATATGTGATATAGCTTCAAATGTAGGCGAAACAGAAGAGTTAGCGTCAAACCCATGCTGAATACATGATTTAACTTCAAATCAATGCGAAGTAGAAGGCTTATCTTCTAATCCTCGCGAAATACATTATTTAGCTTCAAAACAGTGCGAATTAGAAGGCTTAGCTTCAAATCCATTCGAAACACATTATTTACCTTCAAATCAACGCGAAACACATGGTATAGCTTTGTATTCTTGCGAAACAAATGCGTTAGCTTCAGATACTTGTGATAAACATGACTTAGATTCAACTGCACGCGAAACAAACGAGTCAGCTTCATATACATGCGAAACACATGATGAAGCTTTAAATCAATGCGAACTAGAAGGCTTAACTTCAAATCCATGCGAAACACATAATTTAGCTTCAAATCAATTCGAAGTATAAGTCTTAGATTCAAATCGAGGCGAATCAAATGGTTTAGCTTCAAATACTTGTGATATTCCTGATTTAGTTTCAACTGGATTCGAACAAACGAGACAGCTTCAAATCCACGCGAAACACATGATTTAGCTTATAATCACTGCGAAGTAGATGGCTTAGCTTTAAATCCATGCGAAACACATGATTTAGCTTGAAATCAGTGCGAAGTAGAAGGCTTAGCTTCAAATGCATGCGAATCAAATGGTTCAGCTTCAAATCCATGCGAAACACGTGATTTAGCTTCAAATCAATGCGATGTAGATGGATTAGCTTCAAGTCCATGCGAAACAAATGATTTAGCATCAGATACTTGCGATATGATTGATACAGCTTCAAATGCAGGGGAAACAAACGAGTTAGCTTCAAATACATGCGAATCACATGATTTAGCTGCAAATCAATGCGATGTAGAAGGTTTAGCTTCAAATCAATGGGAAACAAATGATTTAGCTTCAGACACCTGCGATATAAATGATATAGCTTCAAATGCAGGCGACGCAATCGAGTTAGCTATAAATCCATGTGAAACACATGATTTTGCTCCAAATCAATGCGAAGTAGAAGACTTAGCTTCAAAACAATGCGATACATAAGATTTAGCTTCAAATCAATGGGAAGTAGAAGGCTTATCTTCTAATCCATGCGAAACGAAAGATTTAGTTTCAAATAATTGCGATATAAATGATATAGATTCATATGCAGGCGAACCGAACGAGTTAGTTTCATATGCATGCGACACACATGATTTAGATGCAAATCAATGCGACGTAGAAGGCATAGCATCAAATCCATGCGAAACACATTATTTAGCTGCAAATCAGTGCGCAGTAGAAGGCTCGGGTTCAAATCAATGCGATTCAAATGGTTCATCTTCAAATACTTGTGAAAGACATGATTTAGCTTCAACTGCATGCGAAACAAACGAGGTAGCTTCAAATCCAAGCGAAACACATGATTTATGTTCAAATTAATGCGAAGTAGAAGGCTTAGCTTCCAGTTCAAGCGAAACACATGATTAAGCTTCAAATCAATGCGAAGTAGAAGGCTTGGCTTCAAATGAATCCTAAACAAATTGCTTAGCTTCAAATACTTGTGATATACATGATATAGCTGAAAATGCAGGCGGAACGAACGAGTTAGCTTCAAATCCATGCGAAACACATGATTATGCTTCAAATCAATGCGAAGCAGAATGCTTACCTTCAATTCCATCCGAATCAATATGTTTAGCTTCAAATACTTGTGATATACATGATTTGGCTTGAACTGCATTCGTAATAAACGAGTTAGCTTCAAATCCAAGCAAAACACATGATTTAGCTTCAAATCAATGCGAAGTTGAAGGCTTATCTTCAAATGGCTTAGCTTCTGATACTTATGATATACATAATTTAGCTTCAACTGAATGCGAAAAAAGCGAGTTAGCTTCAAATCAAAGCGAAACACTAGATTTAGCTTCAAATCAATGCGATGAAGATGGATTAGCTTCAAGTTCATGAGAAACAAATGATTTAGCTTCAGATACTTGCGATATAAATGATATAGCATCAAATGCAGGCGAAACAAACGAGTTAGCTACAAATCCATGTCAAACACATTGTTAAGGTGCAAATCAAGGCGATGTGGAAGGCTTTGCTTCAAATCCATGCGAAAGAAATTAATTAGCTTCAAATCAGTGCGATGTAGGAGGCTTAGCTTCAAAACCCATACGTAACACATGATAAATATTCAAATTCATGCGTAACATATGGTACAGCTTCAAATTCATGCGAAACAAATGGTTTAACTTCAGATACTTGTGATAAACATGATTTATATTCAACTCCATGCGAAACAAACGAATTAGCTTCAAATCAATGCGATGTAGTAGGTTCAGCTTCAAATCCATGCGGGACATATGATTTAGCTACAAATACTTGCGATATAAGTGATATAGTTTCAAATGGAGGCGAAACGAACGAGTTAGCTTCAAATCCATGCAAAACACATGATTTAGCTGCAAATCAATGTAATGTAGAAGGTTTAGCTTCAAATCCATGCGATACACAAGATTTAGCTTCAAATCAATGCGATGTAGAAGGTTCAGCTTCAAATCCATGCGTCACATATGATTTAGCTTCAAATACTTGCGATATAAGTGATATAGCTTTAAAAGCTAGAGGAACAAACGAGGTGGCTTCAATTCCATGCGAAACAAGTGATTTAGCTTCAAATCAATGCGTAGTAGAAGGCGTTGCTTCAAATCCATGCGAAACAAATAGTTTAGCTACAAATACTTGTGATATACATTATTCAGCTACAACTGCATGCGAAACAAACGAGTTAGCTCCAAATCCATGCGAGACACACGATTTAGCTTCAAATCAATACGATGTAGAAGGTTCAGCTTCAAATCCAAACGAAACACATGATTTAGCTTCAAATACTTGCGATATAAGTGATCTAGCTTCAAATACAGGCGAAACGAACGAGTTAGCTTCAAATCCATGCGAAACACATGATTCAGCTGCAAATTAATGCGATGCAGAAGGTTTAGCTTGAAATCCATGCCAAACACATGATTTAGCTTCAAATACATGGGATGTAGAAGGTTTAGCTTCAAATCCATGCGAATCAAATGGTTTAGCTTCAAATACTTGAGATATAAGTGATGTAGAATCAACTGCAGGCGAAACGAACGAGTTAGCTTCAAATCCATTCAAAACTCATGATTTAGCAGCAAATCAATGCGATGTAGTAGGCTCAGCTTCAAATCCATGCGATATAAGTGATATAGCTTCAAAAGCAGGAGGAACAAACGAGGTAGCTTCAATTCCATGCGAAACAAATGATTTAGCTTCAAATCAATGCGTAGTAGAAGGCGTAGCTTCAAATCCATGTGAAACAAATGGTTTATCTTCAAATCAATGCGAAGTACGAAGGTTTAGCTTCAAATCCGTGCGATACACAAGATTTAGAGACAAATCAATGCGATGTAGTAGGTTCAGCTTCAAATCCATGCGACACATATGATTTAGCTTCAAAAGCAGGAGGGCCAAACGAGGTAGCTTCAATTCCATGCGAAACAAATGATTTAGCTTCAAATCAATGCGAAGTAGGAGGCGTAGCTTCAAATCCATGCGAAACAAATGGTTTAGCTACAAATACTTGTGATATACATTACTTAGCTACAACTGCATGCGAAACTAACGTTTAGCTTCAAATCCATGCGAAACACACGATTTAGCTTCAAATCAATGCGATGTAGTAGGTTCAGCTTCAAATCCATGCGGGACATATGATTTAGCTACAAATACTTGCGATATAAATGATATAGTTTCAAATGGAGGCGAAACGGACGAGTTAGCTTCAAATCCATGCAAAACACATGATTTAGCTGCAAATCAATGTAATGTAGAAGGTTTAGCTTCAAATCCATGCGATACACAAGATTTAGCTTCAAATCAATGCGATGTAGAAGGTTCAGCTTCAAATCCATGCGTCACATATGATTTAGCTTCAAATACTTGCGATATAAGTGATATAGCTTTAAAAGCTAGAGGAACAAACGAGGTGGCTTCAATTCCATGCGAAACAAGTGATTTAGCTTCAAATCAATGCGTAGTAGAAGGCGTTGCTTCAAATCCATGCGAAACAAATAGTTTAGCTACAAATACTTGTGATATACATTATTCAGCTACAACTGCATGCGAAACAAACGAGTTAGCTCCAAATCCATGCGAGACACACGATTTAGCTTCAAATCAATACGATGTAGAAGGTTCAGCTTCAAATCCAAACGAAACACATGATTTAGCTTCAAATACTTGCGATATAAGTGATCTAGCTTCAAATACAGGCGAAACGAACGAGTTAGCGTCAAATCCATGCGAAACACATGATTCAGCTGCAAATTAATGCGATGCAGAAGGTTTAGCTTGAAATCCATGCCAAACACATGATTTAGCTTCAAATACATGGGATGTAGAAGGTTTAGCTTCAAATCCATGCGAATCAAATGGTTTAGCTTCAAATACTTGAGATATAAGTGATGTAGAATCAACTGCAGGCGAAACGAACGAGTTAGCTTCAAATCCATTCAAAACTCATGATTTAGCAGCAAATCAATGCGATGTAGTAGGCTCAGCTTCAAATCCATGCGATATAAGTGATATAGCTTCAAAAGCAGGAGGAACAAACGAGGTAGCTTCAATTCCATGCGAA
Source organism: Megalopta genalis (assembly GCF_051020955.1). Lineage (NCBI taxonomy): Eukaryota > Metazoa > Arthropoda > Insecta > Hymenoptera > Halictidae > Megalopta > Megalopta genalis. The sequence goes on from NW_027476613.1 coordinate 172,367, forward strand.
ACAAATGATTTAGCTTCAAATCAATGCGTAGTAGAAGGCGTAGCTTCAAATCCATGTGAAACAAATGGTTTATCTTCAAATCAATGCGAAGTACGAAGGTTTAGCTTCAAATCCGTGCGATACACAAGATTTAGAGACAAATCAATGCGATGTAGTAGGTTCAGCTTCAAATCCATGCGGCACATATGATTTAGCTTCAAATACTTGCGATATAAGTGACATAATTTCAAATGGAGGCGAAACGAACGAGTTAGCTTCAAATCCATGCGAAAC